>NC_088220.1:22442659-22742659 GCF_036934945.1 Oncorhynchus masou masou | reverse complement strand
TGCTAGCTAGCTGTAGTTTAAACTTTCAGTACTAGATTAATTCTCTGATCCTTTGAATGGGTGGACAACATGTCAGTTCATGCTGCAAGAGATCTGATAGGTTGTAGGACGTTCTCCGGAAGTTGCCATAATTACTGTGTAAGTCTATGGAAGGGGGTGAGAACCACTAGCCTCCTAGGTTTTGTATTGAAGTCAATGTACCCAGAGGAGAACAGAAATTAGATGTCCTCCGGCTACGCCACGGTGCTACCCCACAGAGTGCCGTGGAGGCTACTGTAGACCTTCATTACAAAACAGTGTTTTAATCAATTATTTGGTGACATGAATATATTTAGTATAGTTTTATCTAAATATGATAACTTTTTTAATGTTTCACTATTTTTTATATTTTGAAATTCACTGAGGAGGATGGTCCTCCCCTTCCTCCTCTGATGAGCCTTCACTGAGTGTTAATGCTTACTTACAGGCCCCTCACAACAATGCAGAGGGAAAAAATGAGAAATAATAGAAAAATAATAACACAATGAATAAATATGGCTTATGGCTTGGGGGTAGAAGCTGTTCAGGGTCCTGTTACTTCCAGACTTGGTCCATCGGTGCCGCTGCGTTCGGTAGCATAGAGAACAGTCTATGACTTGGGTGGCTGGAGTCTTTGACCATTTTTAGAGCCTTCCTTGTTCAATTGATTCATTTTGTGTATGGTTTCTTAGAAACAAGGGTGGCTCAACTTATCCCTTTGGCTCAACTTATCCCCTATTGACATGACCTGGTTGCTATTGTACAGTAGACTGAGCCTAGGCTGCTGGTGTGGTGTGGGGGAAGGGCTGAATGATTGTTAAAAGCTCTGCTGCTCAGCTCTCTCTTGCCAGGTTAAAATTGAGTAGCAGCACCACCACACATCTAATTTCACAGACATTTTAATTGAAGATAACTATGTTGTTATCCTAATCCTAGTAATTTATTTGTCTTTGTAATGTTGTTTAGCCACATCTTGTGCATCATCAGCTTCTGCAAATACATGAACAGTGAAGACATAATATGGACCAGATCCCCAAGGATTTGTGTCTGCAGTGCATATTTCAGAACATGATTTCAGCATTCCACATGGGAGGGGGATGTCTTTAGGACAAAATGTAACCTTTTAACAAGGCTAACCCTCTTTTCACGCCACTTCCATACCGAAGTGACTTTTTGGTAGCAGGCTAGGAAAACACGACAGGTTAGGAAAATTAATGTAGAAGGTTAGGAGATTGAGGTTAAGGTTGGGAAAAGGGTTAGGGTTAGCGAAAATGCTCTCCTAACCTGCCACGAAAATCACTTTGTATCGAAGTGGCGTGAAAAGAGTGTGTCCCGTTTTATCAAGGCCGCATTGTATCTCAGCTGCTGATTGGACGTTCGATATTCACCCGCGATTACAGGTTGTACAATTGATGTGCGGAATGCTACATTTATAGCAGCAGGGTGTAACGTTTGTGTTCACTGTGAAACAGAAACGTTATCATCTGCGATGTGAACATTGTACTATGCCCCACAATATGACAGATGTAGCGTCCATGTGAAACTGCGCGACAGCATTGTGTATGAACACAATTATTACATTTCTATCTGTCGTATCCCTTCGTCAGCTGGTTGGCAGAACGTTGCATTTTTTGTTGCGTTACATATTTTTTTCCAGGCCTACAGAATGGTCTATTTGTGAACACGAATAAATATCCCCCTCCAATAATACCACCCCCACCATATGCAGATGGTTTTGTTGGTCAGCCAACCTGATCAATATAAAAAAATGTTTTCCCTTTTTATAGTCTCTCAATTATGTTGTTTACTGTTGATGGTACAATGGGCTACTGTTATTTTCCAGTGCATAAAGTCACCTCAGAAATGCTTGCCCACCTCATTTTCCAGTTTATAGCCAACTTAGACTTTTACTTCAGTACATTCCCAAAGAAAATAATGTACTTTTTACTCCATACATTTTCCCTATCATACACCCTATCATACTCGTTACAGTTTGAATGCTTAGTAGGACAGGAAAATGGTTATATTCCCTGGTCATCGCTACTGCCTCTGATCTGGCAGACTCACTAAACACATGGTTCGTTTGTAAATTATGTCTGGGTATTGGAGTGTTCCCCTGGCTATCCGTAAATTAAACAAAACAAGAAAACCGTGCCGTCTGGTTTGCTTAATATAAGGAATTTGTACTTTTTATATTTAAGTGCATTTGAGCAATTGCATTTACTTTTGATACTTAAGTATATTTAAAACCAAATAGTTTTAGACTTTTACTCAAGTAGGATTATACTGGATGACTTTCACTTTTACTGGAGACATTTTCTTTTACAGTGTCTTTACTTTTACTTCAGTATGACAATTGGATACTTTTCCCACCACTGTGTATAGCCTACCAATAGCTAGGTGGTGTAGTTGACCTCCTTATGTAATGTGAAAGGATTGGGTCAGTGAAATACCCCCATGCACAGTAACACAACAATGTTGCTTTCTTTATGTCCCACATATTAGGTAAACCTTTCCTGCTACGTAACCTAATCCTGTCTTTATCTCAAACCAGCTCATTTGTGTGCTGGTATGAAGCAGCAAATCACCTCAGATTGTTTTTTGCCAAGTTGGTTGGTATAGGATGGCTTTGTGTGACCTGTATTTTCCTTTTCACTTCTTTGTAGGTTTCCTGTTTGGGTGTCTTTCTAATCCTTGCAGTACCCAGGTACTGTATCATCTTACATGTGGCCTAAAGTGGGTCATATACATGTATGAATACACAGAATCTATGCTACCACTTTCATGATAAAAGATGAGGTATTCCATGCGGGTAGAGAGACCCCACCCCACACACTTCCTGTATATCTCTCCCCTGAAACCTTGTAGGGATAAAGATGGATGATGGGAGGAGAAAGCTGGCACAGGAGCTGGAAAGGCTTTTTATCAATGAGGGAGGCTATAAAAAGATGAGCTGCCCCTAGGGGAAGCCCACTCTCTCTCTGCTACAGTTGTGTGTGAATGCAGCCCTGACTGAAGCATTCAACACATCATCAGAGAGGACAACGTTATGTTTTACTAAATCTATGTATTTTCTAGCTTCTTTAGAACATAATCTCTTGCACATTCTTGCTGGTACTGCTTTGTGTATATGTACAGTGCAGGAAGAAAATATTCAGACCCTTTGACTTTTTCCACATTTTATTACATTACAGCCTTATTCTGAAATAAAAAATGTTCTTCATCAATTTACACACAAAACCCGATAATGACAAAGCAAAAACAGGTTTTTAGATTTTTTTGCAAATGTATATATATAAAAAAATAAATATCACATTTACATAATTATTCAGACCCTTTACTCAGTACTTTGTTGAAGCACCTTTGGCAGTGATTACAGCCTTGAGTCTTCTTGGGAATGATGCTACAAGCTTGGCACACCTGTATTTGGGATTTCTCCCATTCTCTGTAGATCCTTTCAAACTCTTTCAGGTTGGATGGGGAGCATCGCACAGCTTTTGTCAGGCCTCTTCAGAGATGTTTGATTGGGTTCAAGTCCGAGCTCTGGCTGGGCCACTCAAGAACATTCAGAGACTTGTCCCGAAGCCACTCTTGTCTTGGCTGTGTGCTTAGGGTCCTTGTCCTGTTGGAATGTAAACTCTTGCCCCCGTCTGAGGTCCTGAGCGCTCTGGAGCAGGTTTTGATCAAGGATCTCTCTGTATTATTCTCCATTAATCTTTCCCTCAATCCTGACAAGTCTCCCAGTCCCTGCCTCTGAAAAACATCCCCACAGCCTGATGCTGCCACCACAATGCTTCACCGTAGGAATGGTGCCAGGTTTCCTCCAGATGTGATGCTTGGCATTCAGGCCAAAGAGTTCAATCTTGGTTTTATCAGACCAGAGAATCTTGTTTCTCATGGTCTGAGAGACCTTTAGGTACCTTTTGGCAAACTGCAAGTGGGCTGTCATGTGCCTTTTACTGAGGAGTGGCTTCTGTCTGGCCACTCTAACATAAATGCCTGATTGGTGGAGTGCTGCAGAGATGGTTGTCCTTCTGAAAGGTTTTCCCATCTCCACAGAGGAACTCTGGAGCTCTGTCAGAGTGACAATCGGGTTCTTGGTCACCTCTCTGACCAAAATTGTCCCCTTCCTAAATTATCCATGAATGGAGATTTGAACTTGTGGTTTTACTTAATTCTCTGTACTTGCCGATGATTATAACGGTGATTCAGATCCAACCATTAATTCATACATTGTTGTGCCCCTGGCCTGAGATGATGGAAGTTCAATATGTAGCTAAATGTAGAAGGCTAATGTTAACTAGCTAACGTTTCCCACAAATGGAAGTTAGGCTAGCAAGCATTTTAGCCAGTTAGCCCTGGACAACAAAAAATAGAAGCGTGTACATATGAGTGAAAGACCGTTTTGTGAACATGAAAGAGAAGATGATGGCATTGACGTTTCTGTTCAAGTAGGGAGAGTCAACATGTTTTTCGACTTGCATGAATGTGCACACACACACACACACACGCACACAACATATTTAGTTTACATTGATTGGACTAAATTGTTTTTGTTATCTTGCAGTTGTCACTGTATTAGACTAAGCAGAGGAGATTTGATGATGTTGAAGTTGAAATGGTTTTGGAATAGTGGAGGCAGCTCCTGTTTTCTTTGCGACTTGCGGTAAATATCTGTTGTTCAATCAATAGTTGTTTAGTTGTCCAAAAATGTTAGAAACATTAACTTGCTTGACCATGCTGTAAGTCATGTAACTGTCTGTTACTGTACATACAATATGCTTTGTGGACTTCACTGGACGGAGGTTTTTGTGATAAAATAAAGGTGTGTGGGGAGGGCTTGGCTTCCCCAGTGATTTGACCCACGCACCACTACTGTTAGGAAGTCCCACCCAGTTGACTACTTCTAAATAATAGTAAAAATCCTCAATGGCGCTTCCCATGCTAAAACTGGCTTTTGGGCACTAGATTCCTCTATCTCTACGGGAATAGCCAATACCCGTCCTGCACCTGGCCCAACAAGTCTGACTGCATGAAGAGCACTGGGAGTCTTCCTTTCACACTAGCAGAGAGTGACCTGTCGACGTGGCAAGGTGCTGGTCAAATGCTATGGTTTGACTTTGGCGCAGCCGTGTCAGTCACCCTTCCCTTATCCACTCTCCAGTCTGGATGTAAAAAGTTAGACTCAGCTTGTTCGGCCTCTGATTCCAAGGCCTTGACAGCAGCTGGTGACTCAGCGAGGGGGTTGAACTGGGCCGAACCCAATTCAAGGTGTGTTGCAGTCAGCTTTATCAGCAGGTAAGGGAGTTTGGGTGTGTATTCAAGTGCTTCAACGCTAAGTGTGCCCCTCCCATTGAGTCATCAATGGGATGGAGCAGATAGCAGGAGGAGCAGATTAACCAGACCAACTTAATCAGATAGCATGAAACAGCTAGGCCTTATCGACAAGGTTATATGTTTGTTGTGTTTGAATTTGCATTAATTGGTGGGACACATGCTATGCTACCTTTCATAGGTTACTTTAGAAACCTTTTGTGTACCGTGGATAACATTTAGAGCCGAGTGAGTTAGCTGAGCTGTGACATAGCATGGTTGACATGGAATCTGGGAAATGCTAATACCCTAGTCCAAAGAGGCAAAGTTCAGACAGAAAGAATGCCACTAAGAGTAAAGTGTTAACTTCCTTATGTATCTATTAATGGTTTAAGTATTGTCATTTGATGCTGATAATTGTTTTATTAATTTATTTATGCTAACATCTTTGTCTATCTTGAATGCAGCAGTTCATCTCCACAGCAAATATAAGTCCTCTGATACATACGGCCACCCACAGTCTTACAAAGAGCCATTGAAGTCAACAGATTCAAAGTATGAATATGTTTATTTACTGCTGTGAATTACATTACCTTCTCTGTGTCTCTACTGTTTCTCACAGTAGGGAACAACAGTAGGGAACAGCATTAACATATCAAATCAACACAGTAGTGGATTCCAGTTGGCAAGTAGAGCCAAACATGACCAAGAGCTTACAGCATATAGGCATCCCAGAAGTGCCTTGTGTGTCTGTGAGTGTGCACTCCCCTCCCCCACCGTCCGTTGAGGAATGGGCTTCCACAGTTGGTTGGAAGAGGTCCCTGAGGATTCTCCACATGATTGAAAGAGGTCCATGAGGAGTCTCCAGATGGTTGGAAGAGGTCCCTGAGGAGTCTCCACATGATTGAAAGAGGTCCATGAGGAGTCTCCACATGATTGAAAGAGGTCCATGAGGAGTCTCCAGATGGTTGGAAGAGGTCCCTGAGGATTCTCCACATGATTGAAAGAGGTCCATGAGGAGTCTCCAGATGGTTGAAAGAGGTCTCTGAGGAGTCTCCAGATGGTTGCAAGAGGTCCCTGAGGAGTCTCCACATGATTGAAAAAGGTCCATGAGGAGTCTCCAGATGGTTGAAAGAGGTCCCTGAGGAGTCTCCAGATGGTTGAAAGAGGTCCCTGAGGAGTCTCCAGATGGTTGGAAGAGGTCCCTGAGGAGTCTCCAGATGGTTGAAAGAGGTCCCTGAGGAGTCTCCAGATGGTTGCAAGAGGTCCCTGAGGAGTCTCCTGTTGATTGGATGAGATCCCAGAGGTGTCTCCAGATAACCTTGAAGGGAGTGAGTTTTAAAGGGCCACCCTCTCCCGGTCTCTCGTTACCTGCCTTCCTACTCATACGCTGTGCCTGTTACATTCCCCCTCCCGTGAAGACCCTCTTACAACCAACTGACTGCAGGCAGGCGACAGCAGAGCTAGGGAACATTTACCGAGGGGGTGCTCGTCTTTCTTATACCAGGCTGGAGAAAGCTCAGATTTCTGCAGCCCACACAATGTTCTATGTCTAGTAGACAGTCAATGGATGAACAGATGATATTGTGTAGCGAAGTTATTATGAATGTGACTATCTACACGCCTACTATGACGCAAGTCACCGCGCATGTTCTTCCTGAATGCCTGAAGGGGTAAGGTTATATAGCACCTGTTTCTGGAGTCCAAAAGAATGCTACATTCCCAGAGATTTTCTAAATCTCTTCATGAGTGATTTCATGTCAAAGCACTTTCTTCTCCCTATTCCCAGTGCCCAAATAAAGGTTTTTATTGTTTCACATTTTATATTAACATTGTACAGTCCCCTGCCTGTAGTCCTATGAGCTTTGTCCAAGTTACCCATTTTAATAAATTTATAAATACAAAAGTGATTTAGGTTTTCCTACCAAAGGAGATCTATTTGTCTAAAACTTACACATTGTTTCAACTCGTCTTGTAATGGACACAGAACATCATGTTTGGGGTACACGCTCCTTGTCATCTTGAAAATGTTTGTAGAATAGTGCCCACAAACACTCATACACATTTCCTCTATGTCTAAATGCTACTCCATGTGAACTGAAATATGTTAAGACTCAAATATTTTTGGTCTGCCATAATGGCAATCTGATGTAGCACATGTAGGATGATGGCCTACCCCTAGTACATGTAAGGAAGTGGCTCAACTCTGACCCCTTGTGGTGAAAATGTTGACAAGCAATATGTAGTGTTGATATCTACACGTAGAGGGCACTGTTTTCATATTTGGCAGTTTGTCCAGAATTAGATTTGGGTCATTCCAGCAAGTTTACATGATGATCAAAATTGCAGTGTTGCAATAAAGTTGAAAGACTGAGATAGACATGTTGGAATTGTTCACTTTTATTGAGTTTTAACATTTGCACAGTGGCAACAATGCCCATAAAAAAATAAGAAAAAAGTGGAGTTATAAATAGCTGTTCAATAACATGATATGCCTTTATTAAGATCCTCTGACAGTGAAATGCATATAAAATGGTGTAGCGTAATTTACAGAGTATGCACCCAGAATGGCCTTGCATCAAGATATTCTGTACCGTATGCAGTAGCTAGTTCCATCTGTTTATTTATCGTCCTTCCCCAGTCATATCATTTTCACATGAGATTACGTTGCAACATATTACTAGCACATTGTATTACTATCCCAGATCCATGTAGTCAAGCCCCACCCCCAAGAACAGTATTTCCAGGAATCCCCGTTGTGATTACCCAAGGGATTCCTGGGAAAACTGGACCCCGGGGGCGAGGAAAAGCCCAGGGTAATGCTGTAAATGCACTCAGGAGGAGGAGATAAATTATAGCATGGAAAACACACCAGGAACTAGTCTTTAATGGTCCATTAACATGTTAACATCATGGGTGGAATGATGATTTGGTATCTCAGATATGTGTCCAGACCTGCGAGAGACAGAGAGAGAGTGCGAGAGAGAGAGAGAGAGAGAGAGTGCGAGAGAGAGAGAGAAAGCGAAAGAGAGCAAGAGAGAGAGACTGGGAGGGGCAGAACCAGTCACGGGGGCCCTCCCTCCCTCCCTAATATTCTGAACACATATCGCCACAATAACAGCTTCCATGCATGGTCTCCATGATTATAAGGCATAGAGATAGACAGAGCTATCCCTCTGTCCCAGACTGCTCACCCCGCTGTAGCAGCACCCTCCTTCCCGAGCTACAGTGCTTCATCTCAGACTCCCAATTGACCAGAGATGCAGCACTGCACCTGGGGCCTGAGGACCAAGCAATAGAGTTACACAGTAAAATATCAATGTCAATGTTCTGGCACACCCACCCACCCAATCATACCTTACCTGTCTTCTCTTCACATCACTAAAGAAAATGGTTGTTTTGACTAGCAAAGTGGATGGTGTTAGAACCTCTCTGGTTTGTTTCTTGTCTAAGACCCCAGCTCAGAATGACCTGTAGGGAAAAAAGAGCAACGGAAGGATTCTTAAGGGCATTCACCAAACAACATGAAGCACACATTCTGAACTCAATTGTGAAAGTTGTCTTGTCTGTACAGTTCTTTTCTAATTGGAAACTGAAAGAGAGGTGGTACCATAAAGAGTGAGGCTGGCTGGCTGTATGTTGGGGAATGTGGGGGTTGTAAACATTATTGTTGGGGAACAGGAAATGACTTTGACCCCTGCTTGCCTTCCTGCCTGCATATTTAAACGCTGCTCCATCCTGTCCGTGTTCCCTTTGCTCCCTGCTCCCACTAGCATTCCTCCATCCCCCCCCATCATTGCACACAAAAGCCCACCCACCTGTGTGCAAGTTGTTAGCCCATCCCACCCTACCCCTATCTATATCCCGGTCCCTCACTTCTAGGGATTGGTGTACTGGGGATGTTTTGGGATGCCTGTGGCACTGATTTTCAAGGAGCTTCAGCCATGTTGGATTGTGGCCACAGAGAGTTCTGATCAGCAGCATGTTGTTAAGAGATGCTGCCGTAATGACTGTAAGGGTGTGGTGCCATCTCCTGTTCCAGCACGTTCTTCTCACAGCAACTGCAGATGGGGTAGAGTGCCAGCAGCATCACCCAAACTAAGCCCCTACCTGCAGGACACCCAGCCAAACCCCAATCAGGAGCTCCCTCGCTCCCTCTGTTCTAAACACACTTCCTCTACTCTTCATGCTACATCCAGGATTCCTCCCTCAGCTATACCACTCTGAAATCTCTTGCTCAATCACTGCATAGGTACTTCTCATTTCTCATCCCGTTAGCCTTGCTCCCACTCCTTTCTCAATTAAAGTCAGCATGCACCATTTCTCAGTAGATTCTTATTGGTATTTATTTAGAATGTAGACTGGTGTAATCATCAAGATAACCAGTTAATTAAATATTTTAACATTATAATAACAATTTAACTGACTGTAGATGTGTGTTGTGTTTATGCTAGTTGGTAGTTGTAGGGGCAGAATGTGTGTCACTGTGTGTCATGGTTACCAGCTCCCCGGGTCTCTGGGAATCACTAAGGTCAGGAGGAGAAACAGGGGGAGGAGGGAGGAGGAAACTCCCATGGAGCTCAGAGACTATAACTGATTTTAGTTACAGTAACTTATTTAGTGATTATGCTTGGTTGTAAAAATACAACTCGGAGTCAACAACACCCATAATGGAATTAGAGTAAAGAACACACTATCAGCTTATTCTATCGCGGGTGGAAGTGATGTTGTGGGACGCTGGGGATGGGAAGGTTTCAAACAAATTTCCTTGGATCTGATATCATCTGATACACAGCCTTCCCCTCAGTGACTTTCAGCCAACTTAGACAGACATACTGACTGTGCCCTTCAGGGATGGGAGTTGACCCAGGATGTGGGATGGGAGTTGACCCAGGATGTGGGATGGGAGTTGACCCAGGATGTGGGATGGGAGTTGACCCGGGATGTGGGTTGACCCAGGATGTGGGATGGGAGTTGACCCAGGATGTGGGATGGGAGTTGACTCGGGATGTGAGTTGACCCAGGATGTGGGATGGGAGTTGACCCGGGATGTGGGATGGGAGTTGACCCGGGATGTGGGATAGGAGTTGACCCAGGATGTGGGATGGGGATGTTGACCCAGGATGTGGGATGGGAGTTGACCCAGGATGTGGGATGGGAGTTGACCCGGGATGTGGGATGGGAGTTGACCCAGGATGTGGGATGTGGGATGGGAGTTGACCCAGGATGTGGGATGGGAGTTGACCCGGGATGTGGGATGGGAGTTGACCCAGGATGTGGGATGGGAGTTGACCCAGGATGTGGGATGGGAGTTGACCCAGGATGTGGGATGGGAGTTGACCCGGGATGTGGGTTGACCCAGGATGTGGGATGGGAGTTGACCCAGGATGTGGGATGGGAGTTGACCCGGGATGTGGGTTGACCCAGGATGTGGGATGGGAGTTGACCCGGGGTGAGCGATGGGAGTTGACCCGGGATGTGGGATGGGAGTTGACCCGGGATGTGGGATGAGAGTTGTCCCAGGATGTGGGATGGGAGTTGACCCAGGATGTGGGATGGGAGTTGACCCAGGATGTGGGATGGGAGTTGACCCGGGATGTGGGATGGGAGTTGACCCGGGATGTGGGATGGGAGTTGACCCAAAATGATGGGATGGGAGTTGACCCAGGATGTGGGATGGGAGTTGACCCAGGATGTGGGATGGGAGTTGACCCAGGATGTGGGATGGGAGTTGACCCAGGATGTGGGATGGGAGTTGACCGGGATGTGGGATGGGAGTTGACCCGGGATGTGGGATGGGAGTTGACCCAGGATGTGGGATGGGAGTTGACCCGGGATGTGGGATGGGAGTTGACCCGGGATGTGGGATGGGAGTTGACCCAGGATGTGGGATGGGAGTTGACCCAGGATGTGGGATGGGAGTTGACCCGGGGTGAGTTGACCCAGACCCGGCATGGGGTTGACCCAGGATGTGGGATGGGAGTTGACCCAGGATGTGGGATGGGAGTTGACCCGGGATGTGGGTTGACCCAGGATGTGGGATGGGAGTTGACCCGGGGTGAGCGATGGGAGTTGACCCGGGATGTGGGATGGGAGTTGACCCGGATGTGGGATGGGAGTTGACCCAGGATGTGGGATGGGAGTTGACCCGGGATGTGGGATGGGAGTTGACCCAGGATGTGGGATGGGAGTTGACCCGGGATGTGGGATGGGAGTTGACCCAGGATGTGGGATGGGAGTTGACCCACGATGTGGGATGGGAGTTGACCCGGGATGTGGGATGAGAGTTGACCAGGGATGTGGGATGGGAATTGACCCAAAATGTGGGATGGAAGTTGACCCAGGATGTGGGATGGGAGTTGACCCAGGATGTGGGATGGGAGTTGACCCAGGATGTGGGATGGGAGTTGACCCAGGATGTGGGATGGGAGTTGACCTAGGATGTGGGATGGGAGTTGTGATACTCACAGTGACACACCAGACTCTACATGAAAGCATTATTATTAACATTTCTAAGAAGTGACATCAGCTGTCTATCACAACTATGATTTCTGAACACTGAGGAGTATTAGGTTGATGTAACTGTGGGACCGCATGTGATTCTCACCTATGGGATACAGTGTATGTCCTGCTCTTTAGTTCAGTGTGTCCCGGCAGACCTCTGCTGTTTACCCCACAATGAAATAGGATAGATATAGCAGAGAACAGTTCAACACTAGTTCCAGCAGACTCACAAGACTTCACACAGACACACACAGGAACTGGACACTCAACAGTATGGGCTCATGGATAGCGGTGTCTAATTTTGTGGCTAAGGCATGGCCTGTAGAGATACTGACTAGCTTAGTGTGAGAGCCATGCTCTACGTTGTTCTCACAGACAAGAGTCCAAACTAAGTGTCCAAAAGCTGCTATGATGAGGTCTATTTAGGAGTACAATAAATCTCCTGTAATTCAACTGAAGGAGTTTTCAGTTTAGTCCAAAGAGGGAAAGCAAAACCAAAAAGAGGTGAAGAAAATAAAGAACAAACAAGGGGAGAATTCCAGAGCAATTTGGAGCTCTCCCCAAGACGAAAGAGCTCGAGGTTGTCTCAACCAACCTCTCCTGGAGCCTCCCTCTGCCCTTATAAGGAATTCTGAGCCGGAAAATGTAGCTGAACTTTCGATAAGCTTTCAGTCTTTCAGGCTCTTGCAGGAAGGCAGATAGTTTGTCTCTGTGCTCAATGTGCATGCCCCTCCTCCACCTCTCCCTCTGGCTCTCTTGTCAGGCTGCATACATTCCCTTTTCTAGTCACAGAATGCTGCTGACTGACATAAAAGGGAAAAGGGCACGAAGGAGAAGCCAGAAAAATCCAAGAGCAGTCACAAAGAAGGGCTGCCATATTGTCTAAATAACGTGCTGGGAGTCTACCAGAGACTAAAGTGAGGTGTTGCCTAAATAACGTGCTGGTAGTCTACCAGAGACTAAAGTGAGGTGTTGCCTAAATAACGTGCTGGGAGTCTACCAGATACTAAAGTGAGGTGTTGCCTAAATAACGTGCTGGTAGTCTACCAGAGACTAAAGTGAGGTGTTGCCTAAATAACGTGCTGGGAGTCTACCAGATACTAAAGTGAGGTGTTGCCTAAATAACGTGCTGGGAGTCTACCAGAGACTAAAGTGAGGTGTTGCCTAAATAACGTGCTGGTAGTCTACCAGATACTAAAGTGAGGTGTTGCCTAAATAACGTGCTGGGAGTCTACCAGAGACTAAAGTGAGGTGTTGCCTAAATAACGTGCTGGTAGTCTACCAGATACTAAAGTGAGGTGTTGCCTAAATAACGTGCTGGGAGTCTACCAGAGACTAAAGTGAGGTGTTGCCTAAATAACGTGCTGGTAGTCTACCAGAGACTAAAGTGAGGTGTTGCCTAAATAACGTGCTGGTAGTCTACCAGAGACTAAAGTGAGGTGTTGCCTAAATAACGTGCTGGTAGTCTACCAGATACAGATACTAAAGTGAGATGTTGCCTAAATAACGTGCTGGTAGTCTACCAGAGACTAAAGTGAGGTGTTGCCTAAATAACGTGCTGGGAGTCTACCAGAGACTAAAGTGAGGTGTTGCCTAAATAACGTGCTGGGAGTCTACCAGAGACTAAAGTGAGGTGTTGCCTAAATAACGTGCTGGTAGTCTACCAGAGTCTAAAATGAGGTGTTGCCTAAATAACGTGCTGGTAGTCTACCAGAGACTAAAGTGAGGTGTTGCCTAAATAACGTGCTGGGAGTGTACCAGAGACTAAAGTAAGGTGTTGCCTAAATAACGTGCTGGTAGTCTACCAGAGACTAAAGTAAGGTGTTGCCTAAATAACGTGCTGGGAGTCTACCAGAGACTAAAGTGAGGTGTTGCCTAAATAACGTGCTGGTAGTCTACCAGAGACTAAAGTAAGGTGTTGCCTAAATAACGTGCTGGGAGTCTACCAGAGACTAAAGTGAGGTGTTGCCTAAATAACGTGCTGGGAGTCTACCAGAGACTAAAGTGAAGTATTGCAGCAGCCAGGGTAATTTGTAAACATTTCTAAAAACATTATTCCACTTTGATATTATGGAGTATTGTGTGTAGGCCAGAGACAGAAAATCTCAATTTAATCCATTTTCAATTCAGGCTGCATATAACACAACAACATGTGGAGAAAGGGGTGTGTGTGAAAACTTTCTGAATGCACTGTATATACAGGTCTCATCCAGGACCCCGGATGTCTTACCCAAACAGAGATCTGCAGGCCGAGAAAACATTACTAACAAACACAACACTCTCCCATGCTCTGTGTCTAATGATACTGATACCACAGACACTTAATAACCAACACAAAACAATAAACATCACATTCTGTATTCATTTCCTGTTTCCCATGCTCCTTGTGAAAAACATTTGACTATTACACTGTAAAACCAAAGCTATTTCCAACTCAAATACTTCTAGTAAGTTGAACTCAAAGTCACTGTTACTTAAATGTTTGTGATACTGACTCAAAACTAAATGAAAGTCACACCAACAATTTAAAAAAAGTTATGATAGAGTTCCCCAGTATGCTCTACTGCAGGTCGATTCTTTGAAAAAAAGATACTGTATATCTATCTGTGTTTTTGCATGTTTTGCATGAGGTGATTGATTTTATGTTACCCAAAGATAAATAACATACATTTTTAAACTAATCCAATCATTTAGTTAGAATTTTTTCAACTGTTATTGAAATGGTTATTCCAGTTTAAATGGTTTAGGTTGTCTCCTCCCACTGTTCCTGACCCAGGCAGACATTATGAATGCAGGCTGCTGGTGGATACACATTTAAGCTGTTGGATATCACCACTCTGGATGGATTCTAATAGGAATTACACATCCCTTTGCAAGGCATAATAATGTGGTGCCGCGATAACTGGAAAACCTGGGAAATGTAAGATTCCTGGAAATCCTCCTTTTTTTGAAAATCTGGGAATTTTGGGAAAGCTACTGGAATTTTGCAACCCTACTTGCAGACCTAATGTGGCCTGCAAACCATGAATTTCAGACCACTGTAATCGAGTTAAGCTAAGCCTCAAAATAAGACTTTATGACATATGTAATGTATTGTCATAAAGAGTTGAATTATAATGATAACATTTGCCTATGGACTCACTTGGTGAAGGCCACAGGACTGAAAATTAACAAATTCAACAACCATGTCTCTGTCACTAACAAATACAGCCATGGGTAGTAACTCCACAATTCACTCAAAAAGGCAAGGCCCACTGGGAAATTATATCAGAGGGGTGGCTTAATGGGGGGCATTAATAAAGAATTTCAAGCTGATTACAACTCAAATCTGGACCCCTCGGTTTCAGTAATGAATATAAAATCACTTTATGTTACTGTACTCAGAAATATTTAGTGCAACAGGTTTCCTCAAAAAATGTGAGTAATGACCACACATTGGTGTTTACAGTGAGGGAAGAGGGGAGACAAGGCAAAAAAACATATTTTTTATTTTTGCTAATTCATAAAAAATTAAAGCAGAAATACCTTATTTACATACGTATTCAGACTCTTTGCTATGACACTCAATATTGAGCTCAAGTGCATCCTGTGTCCATTGAACATCCTTGAGATGTTTCTACAACTTGATTACAACCTGTGGTAAATTCAATTGTTTGGACATGATTTGGAAAGGCAAACACCTGTCTATATAAGGCCCCAGAGTTGACAGTGCATGTCAGAGCAAAAACCAAGCCATGGGGTTGAAGGAATGGTCCATAGAAGGGTACCAAAACATTTCTGCAGCATTGAAGGTCCCCAAGAGCACAATGACTTCCATCAATCTTAAATGGAAGAAGATGGTAACCACCAAGACTCTTCCCAGAGCCACCAGGCCAAACTGAGCAATCAGAGGAGAAGGGCCTTGGTCAGGGAGGTGACCAAGAACCCGATGGTCACTCTGACAGAGCTCCAGAGTTCCTTTGTGGAGAACCTTCCAGAAGGACAACCATCTCTGCAGCACTCCACCGATCAGGCCTTTATGGTAGAGTGGCCAAACGGAAGCCACTCTTCAGAAAAAGGCACAACAGCCCTCTTGGAGTTTGCCAAAAGGCACCTAAAGGACTCTCAGACCATGAGGAACAAGATTCTCCGGTCTGATGAAACCAAGATTGAACTCTTTGGCCTTAATACCAAGTGTCATGTCTGGAGGAAACCTGGCAACATCCATACAGTGAAGCATGGTGGTGGCAGCATCATGCTGCGGGTATGTTTTTCAGCGGCAGGGACTGGGAGACTTGTCAGGATTGAGTAAAAGAAGAACTGAGCAAAGTAGAGAGAGATCCTTGATGAAAACCCACTCAGGACCTCAGACTGGGGCGAAGGTTCATCTTTCAACAGGACAAAAACCCTAAGCACACAGCCAAGACAATGCAGGAGTGGCTTTGGGACAGGTCTCTGAAGGTCCTTGAGTGGACCAGCCAGAGCCCGGACTTAAACCTAATCGAACATCTCTGGAAAGACCTGAAAATAGCTGTGCAGCAACGCTCTCCATCCAACCTGAGAGCTTGAGAGGATCTGCAGAGAAGAATGGGAGAAACTCCTCAAATACAGGTGTCCCAAGCTTGTAGGGTCATAGCCAAGAAGACTCAAGGCTGTAATCACTGCCAAAAGTGCTTCATCAAAGTCCTGAGTAAAAGGGTCTGAATACTTATGTACTTACATTTTCTATTCTTTATATCAAAAACTGTTTTTGCTTTGTCATTATGGAGCATTGTGTGCAGACTGATGAGGGAAAAAATGATATAATCAATTTTAGAATTAGGCTGTAACGTAACAAGTTGTGGAAAAAGTCAGGGGTCTGAATACTTTCCGAATTCAACTGTGCTGTGATGTTTCACAAAAGTTCAGAACCTTTTTTATTCTCATAGTTTCTACGGATTTGTAATTAAATATGATTTTTTTTACTAAAAGTATTGTTATATTATTGATCGACTGGGTATGAGTAAAAGGAAACTTACAGTTACATTTGAGTAATGATAATTCATAGTTTCTAAGTAAGGTGGACTGCTAAACTCAAACATTTCAAGTACTTATTAAATTACTTTGACTTATAAAGATGATGTCGTGTTCACTTCACCATATTGATTTATTTGAACTAGTGGTTTATATGTATAGAGAAATCAAAATAATTAAATCAGTTTCCTCATTTTTTAAAATATTTTTTACCCCCTTTTTCTCCCCAATTTCTTGGTATCCATTTGTTAGCAGTTACTGTCTTGTCTCATCGCTGCAACTCCCGTACAGACTCGGGATTCCTCATATTTTTTGAGTAGCTAGAACTTATCCAGTTTTACCTAGTGTAGTTGTTATGACATCAATGTTATCTAGCCATATACAACAGCAATGGTGCACACTCTTTGAGTATTATCCACAGGGATGCTGGCCGATGTTAACTCCAATGTGTCCCACAATCATATTAAGTTGGCAGGATGTCCTTTGGGTGGTGGACCACACACGGGAAACTGTTGACCACACTCAAACTGGTGCGCCAGGTACCTACTACCATACCGCGTTCAAAGGCACTTAAATCTTTTGTCTTGCCCATTCTCCCCCTGAATGGTACACATACACATTTCAATTGTCTGAAGGCCTACAAATCCTTCTATAATTTATCTCCTCCCCTTCATCTACACTGATTGAAGTGGATTTAACAAGTGACATCAATAAGGGATCATAGCTTTCACCTGGTCAGTATGTCATGGAAAGAGCCGTGTATATGGCATATGCTAGATGTTATGAATGTAATGTTCTGTATATCATTGGTTTAAATACCTGGCTATTTTAAAGTATAACTGAAGATCTTTCCAGCCTAAACATCTGTCAAAATGATTTGCAAACCTTTTCACTTCAACTCTTCTCTGATGTCAAGAAACTATCACTTGAAAGTGACAAGGTGAAAAATACATTGCCAGGACTTGCTTACTTTGGTGTGTATGTGAGTGAGTGTGTGCAAGTGTCTCTAACTGTGAAGTGCCTAAGCTTGTGCCAAAGTGCTCACCTCCACAGATATACAGACAGACGTGCAGGCAGACACTGTGTTTACACAGACCCATGGCCTGATAATGGACGCCCAAACATTGCCTTTTAAGGTCCCCTCCCATTTCTCCCCATCTCCTTAAATCATCTAGGCAGGAAGCGTGAGGAGGGTGAGGGGGGGCCTCCCTCTCCTCTCCTCTTTTCTTTCTCCCTCTTCTGCCTGCTCTCTGTGTCTACCACAGAGGATGAATCAGATGTTTATGAAGCTCAGCCCTCTCTAGTACCTCAGCTCTCTCTCTCTCGCTCTCAGAATTCAGAGGCAAAGAAACAAATGAATGTCACAGTAGAGGCTAATTGAATAGTCATGGTAAACATTCACGTGGGCCTTACTTTGTAACACATGCATATACATTGAGACATTATGATCAGAGTAGTATTTGACAGAAACTTATGGAAGCAACTTTGTGCATCCCTGTCTAACTAAACCATCCAGAGGATAAATTATTACTGTGATCGATTGTGCTAATGCCTAAGCGACAGTCAAATAAGCTGTGAAATCAAAGGCTGTCAATGCGTCTCTTACATAATAAACTGTTTACTTGAAGCATATTTCTAGTTTTGGGGGCCCGTCTTGTTTGGACTTGAAAGTGCATGCCCCATCTTCACCATGGTAGGTCAATGTGCTGTGTTTCTCATCCTATCCCAGATCCAGGACAACAGAGCCCCCCCCTCCCCCATGTCTGATCCCACAACGCTCCCTCAGATGCCTTCCATAAACACAGGATTCCCAGCACTTTGGTAATTTGGTTTGGGTGGATTTCTCAAGACGGAGAGAGAATTTCTGAGAAAGGATGAATCTCTTATCACAATGGGCCAAAAAAGGTTGTGTGTATGTGTGTGTGTGTGTGTGTGTGTGTGTAGGTTAGATAGTGAATTGTATTTTTTTTTTTAGAATAGCCAGAAAATAAAACAAAAATGAAGAACTATAATTTACTTAAAAACACTAGATGAATAATACACTATCTTGGGCTCCCGAGTGGTGTAGCGGTCTAAGGCACTGCATCTTAGTGCTAGAGGCGTCACTGCAGACCCTGGTTCGATTCCAGGCTGTATCACAACCGGCCGTGATTGGGATTCCCATAGGGCGGCGCACAATTGGCCCAGCGTCGTCCGGATTCGGGTTTGGCCAGGGTAAGCCGTCATTGTAATTAAGAATAGTTAGATAAAGGCCTAGTTAGATAAAGGTTCAAGACAAATAATACAACAATAATGGACTTAAAAAACTACAGATTAATAATACACTATTAACAAGAACTATAATGGTCTTAAAAACACTACAGACGAACAATAAACTTACTGATTTACGACTGACTTTCTTACACAGGGGGTGAAGTTCCTTCTTACGCTCATACGGCTCATGGATAAACAGAATTGGGCAATTTCTTCAGCCAGGTGTCAAAGGTTGTGAATGTGCATCAAACATGCACACAATGAAATAAGAGAAGGAATTAGCAACATGTAAGAGGCAAAGAACAGTGGGCATTAAATTGACTAGATAAATCAGAGATTTCAAAAAGACAATCTAGCATCTTTTTTGAGAAGTCATAAGCCCAGCAGGAAAAGCATTTTACAACCCAGGGAGGAAGTTATAAAACGGCTGAAGCATTACCAGAATGCTGAGAGAGAGAGATGGAATCATGAATGTGAAGGTGGAGCTACGGAAAAATTGCTTGAGCTGCTATAGCATCCAAAAGGATGGTAAGACAAAGTATGGAGATAACCTCACCCACCCATATAGACAGTATAGAAGAGAACAAAACAAACTCTGTGGTATTGTGTGTGTTCCTGAGAGTGAGAGGGAGGGAGAGAATACAGTATGTAGGTGTGTGTATGATCAGGCCAGGGTTTTCTGTCTGTCCTCCTTTGAGCATCTGAAAAGAGGTCTTTGTCATTCTCTGAGGACTTAACCCCTTGTTTCCCCTCCCACCCTGGTGTACATGTGAGAGGGACCCTGGGAACGGGGGTCCCCTGGGGAGGAAGAGCCAGGGTCATTACGGGGTCATGTGAAAAGGCTCTGTGGTTTGATGGCTTCCAGACGTTTTCCTCTCCCTCCCTCACAGTCTCCATCTCCCATCCCCTCATTTTAATCAATCAATCTATCTATACCATCCATCCATGTACTGATATGGCATTCTGCATTAATACACAGATATGGTGGAAAATACCATTGTTTTTCTAGAGACAAGTCTACCGGGGGGGGGGGGGGGGGTTGTGTTCACATTTCCCTTTTCATACCCTGATGAAAGATAACTTCATGTCGGAAGACGCTACAGCGTTGCATTCATTTGTGTACACATTTTGTAGACTGTCACAATGTTAATGAATATCATCCTTGTTTATAGAACCGTCTGCTTATGACACTGAAGCGGTGTGTGGAGGCATCTGTCGTTCTGTTGTGTAGCTGCCTAATATCAACCACCTAACCGACACGATGAAGTGCTGCATTAATCAGGATCACACCACTGATTTATAGGAAACAGCTAAACACCAGGCCTGTATCAAAGTTAAAGCAGCAAAAGAGGAAATCAACAGATACATCTTGAACTAAATTTAGACAGTTAATAGAATTGCTAAGCATGTTGAGGTAATATATAGCAGACAACACATTCTTTTTAGTTTCCATGGTGATTAGATTCAGGCTGTATTGCTAGCCACTTGTTGTAAAGGAACTGAGTAATAGAACAGTCCCACCAGTAGTAAGTGTCTGCCATTGTTCAGGTAATAGTACTTTATTATATTTATTTATTATATTAATCAGCCCTCAACCTTTACCTCTTTCACTCTCCTTCATGTAAACACACACATATTGAAATAGCAGAGGTGAAAAGTGACCACATTGTTTCCATTACATAAGTAAAAGGACAACAGAGACTGTAAATGCTGCTTGTCTAGCCTGACAGGATTACAACTTCAGTTATACCTCTACCCAGACATGATTACAACTTCAGTTATACCTCCACCCTGACAGGATTACAACTTCAGTTATACCACCACCCAGACATGATTACAACTTCAGTTATACCTCCACCCAGACATGATTACAACTTCAGTTATACCTCCACCCAGACATGATTACAACTTCAGTTATACCTCCACCCAGACATGATTACAACTTCAGTTATACCTCCACCCTGACAGGATTACAACTTCAGTTATACCTCCACCCAGACATGATTACAACTTCAGTTATACCTCCACCCTGACAGGATTACAACTTCAGTTATACCTCCACCCTGACAGGATTACAACTTCAGTTATACCTCCACCCAGACATGATTACAACTTCAGTTATACCTCCACCCAGACAGGATTACAACTTCAGTTATACCTCCACCCTGACAGGATTACAACTTCAGTTATACCTCCACCCAGACATGATTACAACTTCAGTTATACCTCCACCCAGACATGATTACAACTTCAGTTATACCTCCACCCAGACAATGATTATAACTTCAGTTATACCTCCACCCTGACAGGATTACAACTTCAGTTATACCTCCACCCAGACATGATTACAACTTCAGTTATACCTCCACCCTGACAAGATTACAACTTCAGTTATACCTCCACCCAGACAGGATTACAACTTCAGTTATACCTCCACCCTGACAAGATTACAACTTCAGTTATACCTCCACCCAGACATGATTACAACTTCAGTTATACCTCCACCCAGACATGATTACAACTTCAGTTATACCTCCACCCAGACAATGATTATAACTTCAGTTATACCTCCACCCAGACAATGATTATAACTTCAGTTATACCTCCACCCAGACAATGATTATAACTTCAGTTATACCTCCACCCAGACATGATTACAACTTCAGTTATACCTCCACCCAGACAATGATTATAACTTCAGTTATACCTCCACCCAGACAATGATTATAACTTCAGTTATACCTCCACCCAGACAGGATTACAACTTCAGTTATACCTCCACACTCTTATTAATTGTTATATTAAACCACAAGAATATAGAAATTAGATCATTGTTAGTGGTGCTCGTCTGGCCCCACCATATTCAGATGAGTTGTTGTGTCACCAAACACAAGGTAAAGTATTCACTGAAGAAGCCTAATGCACTCCCGCCCGCACTAACTCAGTAAACCATTGTCTTGCTGACAATGGCAGCAGCCTTAAGGTTGAAACCAACCAGTACCAAGAGTAACACTGGAGTGACACTGATTCTGTGTCCCAGTGAGAGTCATCATCTCTTTCTCCTGGCTGTTCATCAGCTCAGTGTCAGTTTAGCCTGCTTTCTGTCATCATGACACACTGACACAACAGACATGTCACCGTGGTGCTACAACAGACGCGCCTGGCAGACAAAAACACCGTGACCCCAGGTCATCCAGCCCTCAGCCTCCAGCACAGACAGGAGAAGATGACAGGTGACCAAGAACTCTATCAGTCACCTTCAACCTTGTACTCTGTTGATCGCCTACCCGTCAGCGACATCAAGACTTATACCTATGAGCATCTATCAGGGTATCACTTGACCATACAATATGTCACATATACCAGTCAACTGTGGACTATTTTCCACTTTGGGGGAGTGAACCCTGTCTCTAAAGATGTACATTCCCCTAAGTATTTAATTGGACAGTGAAGCTAAAATATGTACATTTGGCTCTATACTCCACCATTTTGGATTTGAGATCAAATGTTTTAGGTGACAGTACAGAATGTCACATCTTATTTGAGTTTTTTTTCATACAGTATGTGTTTTAGAAATGAAAGCACTTTATGTATGTAGTCCCCCATTTTAATATGTTCTTTCATAAGTATTTGGACAAATTCACTTATATTAATGAATTGTGAATAATGCTTAGTGAGAAAGTTATAGAGGAACAATGATCATACCCCCCAAAATGCTAACCTCTCCTGTTATTGGTAATGGTGAGAGGTTTGCATGCTTTGAGGTGCATGCTCTTTGTGTGTGTTCAGAAACATTCTATTCTTATTTACAATAAAAGTTACTCCAAAATGACACAATACATTATTTACCATTCATTTATATTGAGCACAACATAACCCGAAATACATCTAAAACAAACTGCGAATGCATCCAACAAGTGTGTAAAGTCACAAGCTTTATGTAGTAATTGTGTGCTAGAAATATGGGACCAAATACTAAACATTTGACTACTTTAATATACTGTAAATTAATTTAACCAAATACATAAGACACCTTCAAATGGGGGGATTAGATACAAAGTGCTTTAATTTCTAAACGGTATAATAGATATGTATGAAAATACTCTCAAATAAAAAAGGTGACATTCTGTACTTTCTCCTCATACAAAACAATTCATCTCCAGTCCAGAATGCTGGAGTATAGAGCCAAATTAAAAGTTTTAGCTTCACTCTCCAAATAAATACGATACGTAGGGGGGTGTATGTAAGGCTGTGTAGCAGAGGCAGACTTACCTTTGTGCTGCTGTCTTTTGCCTGTGGCCCTGGTCCTCGGTGGCTCCTGTGTTGCTGTCTGTCCTAGACTTGGCCCGGTGGCTGACGCTGAGTGGTGAGGCCTGGGTGGGGGTGGGAGGTGGAAGTGGGAGGTGTTGGGGAGCTTCCCAACACTGCTACCATGGCCGATGTGTGAGCCCAACTGGTTGAAGGGGGTTCCCGGTGCAAGGCTTGGGGAGCACAGACTTTTCTTTGACCTTATATGAGGCGAGGGGCAGGCACCTATGAGGGAAAGCCCCCAGAGCTCTGTGATTTGCTAGCGTGAGGGCCCCGTAACCTCAGCCTATGACCTGCAATGTCTGAAAAGGAGATCTACGGGGGAGGGAGGGGGCTGGGGGGGTGGGGGGCTGGGCTTGTCTCCCTTGCAAAGGAAGCCGCATTTGACAATTTTCATATTTCTTCTAAATTTGGAGTTTTCTGCCTGTACTGTAGGCTTGGCCGCCCACTCCAGAGTTCCATGTGGAAACCATTAAGGAGGAGAGAGGGATCCTTGCCATTCCTGCCTGCTCTAGCCTGGTCGAGTCAGGTCTGGGAACATGAGTACAGCACTCAGACACAGCTATTTGGAATAATTATCTTCCTTTCAAAAAGGCTGACTGCCCCATATGGGAAAGCATTCGCTGAATGTAAGCTGGGAATCATATACTGAAAGGTCAGGGGGAAAAGAGGAGGGGATACCAGAGAACAGAGGGAAAATAAGTTTGTTTGCTTTTAGAAAGGAGGGAGAATAATGGGGATGGAGGTAGTGAATTTTTCATAGCTAACCATCAGGGTGACTGTAAAGAGAGCTCACTAGAGCATGGAAGTGTTCGATGAAGACATTTTATGAGAGCCAACCAAATGCACTGAAAAACACAGCTAGGTCTGGCTCATGTCAAATGATGGTGGGAAGGAGTCAGAGCACTATGGGAGGGAGAGCAACAGGAAGTGTGACGGGCCAACAGATCAGCTCATCAAGGTAATTGGCTACATATCCTGTGGCCGAGAGAGAAACATGCCAAAGCAGCTGGTGCCAATCCAACATGAGAAGACTGGCAATCATCTTCCAACTGCTGTCACAGTTTGCAGGGGAGACCGTGGTGAGGAGCAAGTTAGGAAACTACGGGTGACGTTAGCCCTCAGCCCAGACGTTAGCCCTCAGCCCAGACGTTAGCCCTCAGCCCAGACGTTAGCCCTCAGCCCAGACGTTAGCCCTCAGCCCAGACGTTAGCCCTCAGCACAGACGTTAGCCCTCAGCCCAGACGTTAGCCCTCAGCACAGACGTTAGCCCTCAGCCCAGACGTTAGCCCTCAGCACAGACGTTAGCCCTCAGCACAGACGTTAGCCCTCAGCACAGACGTTAGCCCTCACCACAGACGTTAGCCCTCAGCACAGACGTTAGCCCTCAGCCCAGACGTTAGCCCTCAGCACAGACGTTAGCCCTCAGCACAGACGTTAGCCCTCACCACAGACGTTAGCCCTCACCACAGACGTTAGCCCTCAGCACAGACGTTAGCCCTCACCACAGACGTTAGCCCTCAGCACAGACGTTAGCCCTCACCACAGACGTTAGCCCTCACCACAGACGTTAGACCTCAGCACAGACGTTAGCCCTCACCACAGACATTAGCCCTCAGCACAGACGTTAGCCCTCACCACAGACGTTAGCCCTCACCACAGACGTTAGCCCTCACCACAGACGTTAGCCCTCAGCCCAGACGTTAGCCCTCACCACAGACATTAGCCCTCAGCACAGACGTTAGCCCTCAGCCCAGACGTTAGCCCTCACCACAGACGTTAGCCCTCAGCACAGACGTTAGCCCTCAGCACAGACGTTAGCCCTCAGCCCAGACGTTAGCCCTCACCACAGACGTTAGCCCTCAGCACAGACGTTAGCCCTCAGCACAGACGTTAGCCCTCAGCCCAGACGTTAGCCCTCACCACAGACGTTAGCCCTCAGCACAGACGTTAGCCCTCAGCCCAGACGTTAGCCCTCAGCCCAGACGTTAGCCCTCAGCCCAGACGTTAGCCCTCAGCCCAGACGTTAGCCCTCAGCCCAGACGTTAGCCCTCAGCCCAGACGTTAGCCCTCAGCCCAGACGTTAGCCCTCAGCCAGACGTTAGCCTCAGCCCAGACGTTAGCCTTCAGCCCAGACGTTAGCCTTCAGCCCAGACGTTAGCCCTCAGCCCAGACGTTAGCCCTCAGCCCAGACGTTAGCCTTCAGCCCAGACGTTAGCCTTCAGCCCAGACGTTAGCCTTCAGCCCAGACGTTAGCCCTCAGCCCAGACGTTAGCCTTCAGCCCAGACGTTAGCCCTCAGCACAGACGTTAGCCCTCAGCCCAGACGTTAGCCCTCACCACAGACGTTAGCCCTCAGCACAGACGTTAGCCCTCAGCCACAGACATTAGCCCTCACCACAGACGTTAGCCCTCACCACAGACGTTAGCCCTCACCACAGACGTTAGCCCTCACCACAGATGTTAGCCCTCACCACAGACGTTAGCCGTCACTCCTACATCTCAGGAACATTTAGATACACTGCCTTCAGAAAGTATTCACACCCCTCGACTCTTTCACATTTTGAATTTAAAATGGATTCAATTGAGATTTGTTTGTCAGTGGCCTACACACAATATCCCATAATGTCAAAGTGACATTTTTTTTAAATGTTTACAAATTCATTAAAAATGAAAAGCTGAAATGTCTTGAGTCAATAAGTATTCAACCCCTTCGTTATGGTAAGCCTAAATAAAGACCAGGTAGGTTTTCCAATGCCTCACAAAGAAGGGCACCTATTGGTAGATGGGTTAAAATAAAATAAAAAGCAGACATCGAATATCCCTTTGTGAAATGTTTTAATCACACTTTGGATGGTGTATCAATACACCCAGTCACTACAAAGATACAGCCGTCCTTCCTAACTCAGTTGCCGGAGAGGAAGGAAATCGCTCAGGGATTTCACCATGAGGCCAATGAGGACTTTAAAACAGTTATAGAGTTTAATGGCTGTGATAGTTCTCCTGAGGATGCATCAACAACATTGTTGTTACTCCACAAAACTAACTTAATTGACAAAGTGAAAAGAAGAAAACCTGTACAGAATAAAAATATTCCCGAAAATACATCATGTTTGCAACAAGGCACTAAAGTAATGCTGCAAAACATGTGGCAAAGCAATTAACTTTTTGGCCTGAATACAAAGTCTTATGTTTGGGGCAAATCCAATACAACACACTACTGAGTACCATTCTCCATATTTTCAAGTATGTTGGTGGCTGCATCATGTTATGGGCATGCTTATAATCTTTAAGGACTGGGGAGTCTTTCAGGATAAAAAAGAAACGGAATGGAGCTAAGCACAGGCAAAATCCTAGAGGAAAACCTGGTTCAGTCTGCTTTCCACCAGACACCGGGAGATTAATTCACCTTTCAGCAGGACAAAAACCTAAATCACAAGGCCAAATCTACACTGAAGTTGCTAACCAAGACAGTGAATGTTCCTGAGTGGCCGAATTACAGTTCTGACTTAAATCTACTTGAAAATCTATGGCAAGACCTGAAAATGGTTGTCTAGCAATGATCACCAACATTTAAGTAAATCTTCAACAAATTAGCAAACATTTCTAAAAACATGTTTTCACTTCGTCATTATTGGATATAATTTTTAAAATCCATTTTCATTTATTTTCTCCTCACAACATGTGGAATAAGTCAAGGGGTATGAATACTTTGAAGGCACTGTATGTGTTTAACACTATCATATATTGTGGTGATCAGACATTCTGCTCACCAAGCCGAGTCAGCTAAGAAGATTCATCAGAGTATTCATTCATTAAAAATGCACTCCAGGATCTTAAGCACAACATGTTTGTAACATATAGTATGAATTAGATTCACTTTGTCTCGTGAGCACCACTTTCAAAACTACTGGCTGAAATTATACAAAAGATTGAGAGTGTATTTAAAAAAAATGGGACACAAAGCCATGACCTTGTGGCTCATACCCTGCCAGATGAATTTTCCTCCTGTACGCCTACAGCTGTGGGGATCCAACACACAGAATGGACTGGGATCTCCTGGGGGTGGGGGGAGCGCCCTGCCATGTCTATGAAATGTCACTCATTCTGTGTCAGCCACCCCCCACCCCGTGACCCCCACCCCTCATCCTCCAGACTCTCGAAGCCTAGATGCTGCTGTTGCTTCCTGAGGTACTGCCTGGCTGGAAAAGACTACATTCAGACAGAGAGGGGACGGCATTGAAGGGGAAAAGTGAAAAGAGTAAAACAAATGAGGGAATGTTGGTTTGCACCATGGCTGGGCGGGGCAGAACCTTCATTAGGGTTGTGCACCCCCAGCCCTGTTCCCTCCCTCCCTGGAGAGGCCTTAAAAAGGCAATGTTAGGAGAAGCTCCTCTGTTTACATCTGGAGAAACGAGGGCTATTAAAGACTACAGCCAACCAGTGCCTCATGGCTTGGCAGCTCCCAACCCTAATAGCCCAGCCGATAGGGCCCTTTTTTCTTCTTGTAAATTGCAGGCTTCATGTGTGTACACTTTTCCCCTCATATGGAGAGGACCCATGACTTATGGGCTTCCCCCTAAGTAGTTGTATATATTGTGTCTTGCTGTATAGCTTAGTGATTTTACCCAAGAATAGACATGACTTTTATGTTAAAATATATTTTATGCATCCATCTTCCTCCAGAGCCCCAAATGTGTGTTCCTGTGTTCTTTTTTGTTCTTTCTCTGAACTGAGCAAAGAACCAAGAATTGATGGATATGTTAAGAGAACATTGTTGAAAGAGAGACCCACCATGGAAAATGAATTGTTATAGAAACCAAAGGGGTGATACATTATCAACTTTACTCAGACTGTGGCTTCACATTATACAGCTTGTTTAGATTGGCTGAGAAATTATTCTATGGCAGCATAAATATACAGAGATAAATACAAGCAGCAGTGTACACAAATATTCACCTATCAAAAAATGTGCAAAATCTCTGTCTTTTGACCCAGTTGTCCATCCACCACCTCTAAACTCAGATTTGTGGTGAGTTGCCCGTTTCTATCTCTCAAACTGTTATTTTGCAGCACTCAGTTATGTGTCTAGATTGGAGTCTGATAGTCCAGGATAGGGTGCAGAGGCACAAGACAAGACACAACAAATAGTATGTTTCTCAGTTCTCTTTCATTTGAACTCCATGGAGAGATATTTGGTGGCAGTGGGATTCTAGGTCATTAATAGGGACTTATCTATTCGTCGAGGTCTAGAGTTGTTAATGACTTGAACGCCTTCAGCATTATGTAATACCCCTGGGTCTAGAGTTGTTTTGCCACATGCAACACAAATGCGTAAAACACACACAAACCAATGGGAATTCCCACCAAGTCCCACATTCACTGTCTCAATGGATGTCACCAACCAACCCCATCTAGAAGCAATAGCAGTCTGTTGTTATTGGAGGGACTGACATTAAACAATGTGGACAATAGGAGAAAGAAACTTAAATGCAGAAGACACATTTCAGTTGAATGCTTTCAGTTGTATCCCCTTTCCCTTACTATTATATAGCACAGTATAGGTTGACAAGAGGCAGATGTGTCTCTGCTCTCAAAGATATACACTATATATATACAAAACTATGTGGACACACCTTCAAATAGTGGGTTTGGTTATTTTAGCCATAACCGTTGCTGACAGGTATATAAAATTGAGCACACAGCTATACAATCTCCATAGACAAACACTGGCAGTAGAATGGCCTCACTGAAGAGCTCAGCAACTTTTAACGTGGACCATCATAGGATGCTCTTTCCAACAAGTCAGTTTGTCAAATTTCTGCCCTGCTAGAGCTGCCCCGGTCAACTGTAAGTGGTGTTATTGTGAAGTGGAAACATCAAGGAGCAACAATGGCTAAGCCACAAAGTGGTAGGCCACATAAGCTCACAGAACGGGACTGCCAAGTGCTGAAGTCCGTAGATTGTAAAAATATTTTGCCCTCAGTTGCAACACTCACTACCAAGTTCCAAACTGCCTCTGGAAGCAACATCAACACAATAACTGTTCGTCAGGGAGCTTCATGAAATGGGTTTCAGTGGCGGAGCAGCCACACACAAGCTTAAGATCACCATGCATAATGCCAAGCGTCAGTTGGACTGGTGTAAAGCTCGCCACCATTGGACTCTGGAGCAGTGGAAATGCGTTCTCTGGAATGATGAATCGTGCTTCACCGTCTGGCAGTCCGGCGGGGAATCTGGGTTTGGCGGATGCCAGGAAAAGTCTACCTGCCCGAATGTATAGTGCCTACTGCAAAGTTAGGTGGAGGAGGAATAACGGTCTGGGGCTGTTTTTCATGGTTCGGGCTAGGCCCCTTAGTTCCAGCGAAGGGAAATATTTGTGTGTGGAAGAACATGACTGGCCTGCACAGAGCCCTGACCTCAACCCCATCGAACACCTTTGGGATGAATTGTAATGCTGACTGCGAGCTAGGCCTAACGTCAGTGCTCGACCTCACTAATGCTCCGCAGCAATGTTCCAACATCTATTGGAAAGCCTTCCCAGAAGAGTGGAGGCTGTTATAGAAGGAAAGGGGGGACCAATTCCTCCCTCACTCCATCTTCCTCCCTGCCTGCTTGCCTCCCTGCCTGCCTCCCTCCCTCCCTACCAGCTTGGGAGACCTACCTGCCAGCCTGGGGGACATGCCTACTGGCTTGGCTTCTGTCATCCCTTTCCCGGTCAGGCAGGCAAGGAGTCAGGCTGGCAGGCACGGATGCAGATAGGCAGACAGGCAGGGAGGTAGAGATGCAGGGTGGCCTCCCTGACTGCATGACTGGGGTGCCTGCCTGCCTGGGGGACCTGCCAACCTGCCTGCTTGGGAGACTTACCTGCCTCCTAGCCTCCCTGACTGCGGTGCCTGCCTACTTGGGGGGCCTGCCTGTCTACCTGGGGGACATGCCTGGGGGACCTGCCTGGGGGACCTGTCGACCTACCTGGGGGACCTGTCTGCCTGCCTGCCTGGGGCATCCTGCCTGCCTGGGGGACCTGCCTGCCTTCCTGCCTTGGGGACCTGCCTGCCTGCCTCCCTCCTGCCATCCTGGCTGCATGCCTGGGGGACCTGCTTACCTCTCTCCCTCCCTCCTGCCTCCCTGCCTCCGTGCCCGTCTACCTCCCTACCTATCTGCCTCCGTGCCTGTTAGCCTAACTCCCTGCCTGACTGGGAGAGGGATGACAGAAACCATACAGCCTGGCAGCAGGATAAACTGTAGCAGGAGGAGAGCAGAGGGGCACATATCCTATTTGGCTGACAGTCAGAACTCTGGATGTATGAGGGAGACAAATAGAGGGATAGGAAGGTAAATGGATGGGGGTGAAGGGTGGAGTCGTGAACTTAGCAGCCATTTATGGAACCGAACGGATCCCTCAATTTAGGAGTCTTGAGTCTTCCCATTGCTGCTGGGACAAATAGATGACAGGGCTATATAAGGAAGTGGCTTTCAGAAGCAGCACTGGCTGCCCTCGTTCGTTAGCTCTCTTGCCAGCCGAGCACTTCAGCGGCCTGCTGTATTGCACAACCACCGGTGTGTTCCAAAGATATAAGAAAAAGAGATAATTAGATAATTTCATTACAGTTAGCTTGATTTTCTTGCAGCCAGTCAGACCAATTACAGCGAAACAATCTGGGGAGCGAAGATTGTTTTTACTAACTAACAAACAGGGAGCACAAAACAGTTTAATTAGCTGGACTGGGATTCAGAAGGGAAATTAGGGGTCTCAGCTATAAAACGACAGTCAGAGGCTGGAACCATTACTGGTTTGAGTCACCACACTGAATCCCCCTCTTTCAACAATCTACATCACACAGATAGTGAGCCTGTTAGCCATTCAAATGAAATATAGCCTTGCCTGGCTCCGACATAGCTTGCCTGTTTTGGTCATATTGATTGGAAAGACTGAAAAGATCTAGCGTCCTACACTCCGCTCCGTCTATAGACGTCTGCAAAGTACCAGCTATAGGAAATTATGTTTATACGTCATGAACACAGTTAGGAGTCATTTCACAACTGTGGTCAATTATAAAACACAGATTTGTTCCGGTGGAAATCAAGATATGGATGTTGGGGCTGAGCACGCTAACCTAGATAACAATAACAGCCTAGGGTTGAGAAGGAGGAGGGTCTTGCCAGATGTTTTTGCATCCAAAATGGTACCCTATTCCCTACATAGTGCACTACTTATGGGGAATAGGGTGCCATTTTGGGACATAAATATTCAAATCATGTGTGTGGGGAATGTAGTTTTCCACAGACACAGGCAGCTTTGGAAACATCAACAGGAAAGAGTCAGGCTGTGAGGCTTGGTAATTAGGAGGGTGGGCATAGGCACCAGATCCTGCTCAGGAACATATTTTCCTTTTAATCAACGTGGAAGAGGCGAAACAAGAGGGATAACTGGGCCCCAAAATCTGTCTTCTCCAGCAGGTGGCGTTTTTTTAGTTTTTCTCGATCAATCAAGCGAGGAGTTTTTGTATGGACATCAAATTTGGTTAACAAAAAATGTTAGGGCTTATGTGTTACATGTGGCTTATTTGATCGTATAGAAGTTTCGTAATGCTTAGGTTGTGTACTGATATGACGATTTTGAGCAATTTTGAGAAAAAACACTTTCTCTGACTTGTGCCTGATTGTCACTAAATACCACAGCCACAAAGTCAAACACCCTGCTTACTTCTAAAATGTATCTTCTTAAAATGTGATTTTAAACCTAACCCTACCCACACTGGTAACCTTAAAGTAAAAACAAAAAGCACATTTTGGGGCGGCAGGGTAGCATAGTGGTTAGAGCATTGGACTAGTAACCGAAAGGTTGCAAGTTCAAGTCCCAGAGCTGACAAGGTACAAATCTGTCGTTCTGCCCCTGAACAGGCAGTTAATCCACTGTTCCTAGGCCGTCATTGAAAATAAGAATATGTTATTCACTGACTTGCCTAGTTAATTCTTCCGAACTGACTTTGTGGCTGTGGAAACTGTTGGTCACACGGATATCTGCCCTCTCGGTCCCACCAGATCTAGCATTCTCCAATCTACCTTCCATTTTTGAAAATGTATTTTCATTGTTAGAGTGGCCACTTGAGTATCTGGTCAATATAATGGATAATCTGTGCTTTAATTCATCTGTAGGTTTACCCCTCCCCTCTCCTCTAATATGCAGTTTTGGCCCCAAAAAATATATTTTATTTATTTATTTATTTTACTAGGCAAGTCAGTTAAGAACAAATTCTTATTTAGTAGGGTGTTCAAGGTGTTCTGTTAAACATTTTTCCGTACCAGACTTAATACACAACATTACCTAACACATCAATACTTAGATATTACATATTAAGTGGCATATTATTTTGATGTTAAAAATTCTTAAACCTTTTTCTGAGGTTGAAAGATAAACTAATTCTAGCTCTTACTGGGATTAGCCAAACTCTGTCACACAGACATACTGCAGGTCCAACATGCTATCTCCACAAGTCTTCTCCTCTTCCTGCTTAGACTAAGTAGATGGGGACATTACACACCTATTATGTGTCAGAATATATAAACAGTGTGACAATGACTTACTCCAGACCAGACACACAACCTATATTACAGTACTTGTCTTGTGAGTCCACTTAAACTCCAGCAAGGAAATGGATACCAGACGCAGGGCAGCATTACATAGTACACTGGCTAATTTGAAAGCTGGCAGTCTCCTCTCCAGGTCTTTTAGGGGTTCTACTAAGCTAATATATGGAGAAGTGCTTAATTTAATGGTCAAGTCAGTTATTAACTTATTTACAATGACGGCACACAAAAAGGTGAAGGCATCCTGCAGGGGGGGGGGGGGATTAAAAATACCAATAAATGAAATAAAAATATAGGACAAAAAAAAACCATCATGACAAGAGAGACAACACTACATAAAGAGAGACCTAAGACAACAACATAGCATGGCAGCAACACACGACAACACAGCATGGAATCAGCACAACATGGTACAAACATTATTGGGCACAGACAACAGCACAAAGGGCAAGAAGGTAGAGACAACAATACATCACATAAAGCAGCCACAACTGTCAGTAAGAGTATCCATAATCGAGTCTATGAATGTTTGTGTCTTGTGAATTTTAGGATCCCTGTAAGTCTAAAAAAAATATATATTGAATTTGGTCTTAACTGCTATAGCCCAAATAAAACACCTTGAATAACACATTCATTAATAGCAAAACAAAAGTAAAAAAATGTATCATAAGAAATAAGGTTTTGAAGTATCTGTCCTATATCTAGGAGATATTGTCTGCCCTGGCGGTTGATGTGTGGATCTATGGTCTGTCCGTATCAGTACTGGGAGGAAGTGCCGGAGTCCAAGGTGAACTCCAGTACATTGACATGAGCCGCTGTTCATGGTGCCGACCATACACCATGGAGCCCTGAATGCTTCAAGACTTCCCATCCCTGTACAGAAGTGTCTGTGATCAAAGTCATCCGGTTGCAAACTGCACCTAGGAGAACTCCACTGGGAATTTAAGTGCTAGGCACCACCATTGTATTGCTTTCCAGCAAGTCATTGAAATGTCCAGCTTTTTGTGTTGGTCCTTTCTGGGACATAGATTGTGTCTGTTGTACCAGTGCAGTATTAACCACATGTGGAGCTAGGAGCTGCTGACTCTCTAGTGCCATCACCTGTTTTCTCAGTTTGAATGTTAAAAGACAATTTGTCAAAGATTACCACTCTTTCTGGATAGTGTCGATCATGCACTTTATGAAAGTGCGAGGGGTGAGCGAAAGGCATAAGGGTAGAACAGGAAACTGAAAAACATGTTTTTCGACAGCAAATCCGGTATTTTCTGTGTGATGGGGATATGTAAGTATGCCACTGTGGTGAACCAATTGCCTGGTTTTATTGACTGAAGGATAGTTTTGATTGGCAGCATTTTGAAGTGATGAAAGATGACGATTCAGGCATATTAGGTCCAGAATCGGACGGAGGCCTCCGCCCCTTTTTTGGCGCAATAAAATAGATTGATTAGAACCTGCTGTTTTGTTGCGCTGGTTCTACCTCTGACTACATGCTTTTCCAGGAACAAGGATTTCTGAGCAGAGTATTTGCTTTTGTTTTTAAGGCACTCCTGAAGCGTGGGGGTTGCTGACAAATGGTACTGCGTAGCCTTGCGTTAGAGTGCACAAAACACCCATTTGTTGGCCGTTGACTTTCTCCAGAGGAAACGGTGTTGAGTCTTGGTCCAGGCTCTGCGTTCTATGGTGCAGAGGGGATGCGGCCTGCATATGGTGTCGCCTCTGCGCTCCACCTCTTCGGTATGGCTGAGAGGGTCTGTTCCTCCACAACAGGTGCAGTGTGAGTCTGGGCCTGGTTTCTTGGCATCCCAGTTGGGGCCCTGCGACGGGATTAACGGTTTGCTGCTGAAGCATTCCAGGCTTTGGGATGAGGCGCCGAACCTCCATCTGTGCTTCCCTGTCCTCCTGAAGACACTTGGAGGTAGGGTGCTGCTGGGCCAAATGTCTGGCCTGGTGATATGGGTACACCTAGGAGTGGAACCTTCTTTGTCAGGGAGCTTGGACTGCGGTAACCATAGGTGGCACCGTGCAGCACACAGTATTGCCAAACGTGATCATTGCCCTGAAGGAATTGGATGAGTAGGTCTGTAACTATATACAGTTTGTTCGTTCATGGTCTCAGCATCCTAGTTTGCAGAGAGGCGGTCCCGCAGCTCCTTCTGATAGAAGGCCGGTATCACTGCTGAATTTCTAAGCCTAGCGGCTGAAGCAGTGCTGTCGTGTGTCCTGGGTAGGAAGCGATCAGATGTCCTGCATCCTTTGTTAGGCAACTCTTGTCCTTAACTGTTAGAAGCAGGCAGAACAAGCGAAGCAAATGACTTGTTCTGGTCAATCGTCACCGCGGGTAGCTGTGGTGCATAGCATCATCATCATCAGATTGCAAAGAACTAGCGAGCTAACACAAGGATGGACATGCCCGACAAAAAGCAATAAAGTTCTCGTTGAAGAATTGTATAAAAGTAATCTGAAGGTGATTAATAGCAAACTCGTAATGTGAAACAAACGTGAGTGAGGTAATAGACAGTATGTCATGCCACACAGCCATTTTTAGTGACAGGTCACATGGGTACAGTAAGGGTGTGGCTTAATATCGAAGATATTTACAATCACGTGAAGGAGTTCCCAAAGCTCGTTTGGCGACCCACTACAAAAACGAAAGAGAACACCATCGTGTTTGAGTCTCACCTTTCCATAGAGTGGTGATATTAGTTTATAGGCCAAACGTTGAAGATATGTGTGAGATGTTGAAGATATGTGTGAGAAGAGTGATTTTCGGGATGTCTTCTGGTCTCTAAACAGCCGAAGATGAGGAAGGCTGACAATCAGATATCTCTAGCTTAAACTGATGGATTTTGATTAGAATAATGCACAGGTGCTTTCTAGAGCATATACAGTGCACTACTCTTGACCAGGGTCCATAGGGCTCTATTAAAAAGTAGAGCACTATATAGGGAATAGGGTGACATTTGGGACACACATTTTCAGTATAAAGACTCAATAGAGCTCACTGTGAACTGGTCAGTTTCAATAAAAAGAGGATTCACATTTAAATCACTAATAGACAACTCATGACACAGTGGTGCGCCACTTGATTCAGGTCTCCCTTTTTATTATGTGAAATAGTTGTTTTTATATAAACATATAAAACAAATCTAAGATCTATTAAATACAGCGCATCTGTACAGGCTTTTTTCTGCAGTGATTAGCGTATTTAGATTAAATCCACAAGCATTATTATCTTGGCTTTGGAAGAGGAAGGTGGAGGGAGTCACCCAGGCTGGCTTGGCTTTGGAAGAGGAGGGTGGAGGGAGTCACCCAGGCTGGCTTGGCTTTGGAAGAGGAGGGTGGAGGGAGTCACCCAGGCTGGCTTGGCTTTGGAAGAGGAGGGTGGAGGGAGTCACCCAGGCTGGCTTGGCTTTGGAGGAGGAGGGTGGAGGAGTCACCCAGGCTGGCTTGGCTTTGGAAGAGGAGGGTGGAGGGAGTCACCCAGGCTGGCTTGGCTTTGGAAGAGGAGGGTGGAGGGAGTCACCCAGGCTGGCTTGGCTTTGGAAGAGGAGGGTGAAGGGAGTCACCCAGGCTGGCTTGGCTTTGGAAGAGGAGGGTGGAGGGAGTCACCCAGGCTGGCTTGGCTTTGGAAGAAGAGGGTGGAGGGAGTCACCCAGGCTGGCTTGGCTTTGGAAGAGGAGGGTGGAGGAAGTCACCCAGGCTGGCTTGGCTTTGGAAGAGGAGGGTGGGGGAGTCACCCAGACTGGCTTGGCTTTGGAAGAGGAGGGTGGAGGGAGTCAGCCAGGCTTTGGAAGAGGAGGGTGGAGGGAGTCATCCAGGCTGGCTTGGCTTTGGAAGAGGAGGGTGAAGGGAGTCACCCAGGCTGGCTTGGCTTTGGAAGAGGAGGGTGGAGGGAGTCACCCAGGCTGGCTTGGCTTTGGAAGAGGAGGGTGAAGGGAGTCACCCAGGCTGGCTTGGCTTTGGAAGAGGAGGGTGGAGGGAGTCACCCAGGCTGGCTTGGCTTTGGAAGAGGAGGGTGGAGGGAGTCACCCAGGCTGGCTTGGCTTTGGAAGAGGAGGGTGGAGGGAGTCACCTAGGCTGGCTTGGCTTTGGAAGAGGAGGGTGGAGGGAGTCACCCAGGCTGGCTTGGCTTAGGAAGAGGAGGGTGGAGGGAGTCACCTAGGCTGGCTTGAACAAAACTTAGTTGTGCTTCCCAAAGAGAAGTATTATTATTCCACATAAAAACAATGTGGAGGAAATGTGTTGAAGGTGCTCTTGCTTGGACACAGTCCGCATGCCTGCAGTCATCTAGAGATGAATGAGATGCTTTTAGGACCCTAACTAGCCATGCCCCTTAATCAAAGCAGCCAGCGCCCTTCTTAGTCTCTTGAAATGAGGGTTCAATTAGAGGCAGGGAGAATTCTGAAATGCTTGTATGCATGAAAGACTCAATTAATTGTTCCCCCCTTTTCTTCTTCAGGATAATTTGTGGAAATTATTTGGTAACACATTTCTTTGGATTCTTCCGCGGTCATCTCTCGTTTTACCAAGTCATGAGGTAAATAGAACTGAGCAATATAGACTATAACTCATAATACACACCAAACCAACCGACCCCCCCCCCAAATGACAGACCTCAGGAAAAGAGGTGAAGATACTAATTAAAACAAAGCAGAAATAAGAAAAAAAAAACGAATTTGAAAAAACTAAACAAAAGCTAAAAATGTTCTTTACAAACAAATCTAAGGGCACTTGCAGCGTTTAGCTTGAGGGTGCTTCTCTGAAGCTGGTTTCCTGTCAGCACCAGAGGTAGGAGGTGAGAACACCAAACTCTCAAACACTGATATTCTTCCATGGCAGTGGAAAACTCCCCCCGAAACACAAAAAAGGGATTTCATAACATCCCAGTGAGAACAGAATACAAAGCCCTGCGCTTTCAATTCTCCACCAAGCTAATGCACGCTGTTTTCTCTCGATGCAGATATCCAATTCATACAATAACATAGGCATACACCCTACCCTGGGTGCTTTCACACATACACCGGCCCCCACACAATTCCAACATCACCTTTACTGAGAGGCAGTGCATGGAAAGAAGAGGTCAACATAGCGTATCTATGAGTATGAATGGTAGCAACAGAGCAGAGCTCTTAACTCCTCGAAGTTCAAGCAGCTGTTATTCCCCCACTGAGAGAAACAATCCCTAAACCATGGCTAAGAAGAGAACAAACACACTGTCTGCACTACAGAGCCCCTCCCGCCGTCGCTCTCCCAGGACAGAAAGCACTAGATGTGGTCATTGTCCACAGGTTTACAGTGTACGTCACAGTAGTGGATGAAGACCACGACCACGTGCTGGAAGACGCCGTGTCGCGTCTGGCGCCGCTCAGAGATCTCCTCGCCAATGGTCTCCATGCAGATGTCTGCTGAGAGCTGACCCTTCCTCCGCGGGGCGTAGATGGTAGCTGCAGGAGAGACACAGGAGAAGAGGGTTGACAATCACAGACTCAAATGGTGCTACCATTTTAGAGGAAGTTCAGAGTTATTCTAACTACATAAAGGGCTCAAGACACAAAGGCCACCTGTACTACTCATAACAGAACTGTAAATTATCTATAAATAGAGAACCTGTTTGCCAAAGAGAGTGGCTGCGGGACAAAGAGAGTGGCTGAGGGACAAAGAGAGTGGCTGCGGGACAAAGAGAGTGGCTGCGGGACAAAGAGAGTGGCTGCGGGACAAAGAGAGTGGCTGTGGGACAAAGAGAGTGGCTGCGGGACAAAGAGAGTGGCTGCGGGACAAAGAGAGTGGCTGAGGACGTAGCATAGTGACCCCAGGGGAGGACGTAGCATAGTGACCCCAGGGGAGGACGTAGCATAGTGAACCCAGGGGAGGACGTAGCATAGTGAACCCAGGGCAGGACGTAGCATAGTGACCCTACAGGAGGACGTAGCATAGTGACCCCAGGGGAGGACGTAGCATAGTGACCCCAGGGGAGGACGTAGCATAGTGACCCTAGGGGAGGACGTAGCATAGTGACCCTACGGGAGGACGTAGCATAGTGACCCCACGGGAGGACGTAGCATAGTGACACCACGGGAGAACGTAGCATAGTGACCCTAGGGGAGGATGTAGCATAGTGACCCTAGGGGAGGACGTAGCATAGTGACCCTACGGGAGGACGTAGCATAGTGACCCCAGGGGAGGACGTAGCATAGTGACCCTACGGGAGGACGTAGCATAGTGACCCTACGGGAGGACATAGCTCCGCTGTGAAAAGACCAAATCTCAGTCTCAGAGTGCTGAACATGACTTCCTCCATCTCACCCTCCAAGGTATCGATGTCTCGGCCCCAGGGGTAGTTGGGATACTTCTTCACATCCTCTTCTGGATGGCGGTGTTCGCCTTAGTAATCTCACTAGGATAAAGACCACCTCCATTCCTGTCATTATTGAAAGAGATCATGATACCTCACATCTCAAAATACGGTTACTTAATGTTAGATCCCTTACTTCAAAGGCAATTATAGTCAATGAACTAATCACTGATCATAAGCTTGATGTGATTGGCCTGACTGAAACATGGCTTAAGCCTGATGAATTTACTGTGTTAAATGAGGCCTCACATCCTGACTAAACTAGTGACCATATCCCCCGTGCATCCCGCAAAGGCGGAGGTGTTGCTAACATTTACGATGGCAAATTTCAATTTACAAAAAAAAAGAAAAAAAAGAAAAGAAGTTTGTCTTTTGAGCTTCTAGTCATGAAATCAATGCAGCCTACTCAATCACCTTTTATAGCTACTGTTTACAGGCCTCCTGGGCCATATACAGCGTTCCTCACTGAGTTCCCTGAATTCCTATCGGACCTTGTAGTCATAGCAGATAATATTCTAATCTTTGGTGACTTTAATATTCACATGGAAAAGTCCACAGACCCACTCCAAAAGGCTTTCGGAGCCAGTGGGTTTTGTCCAACATGTCTCTGGACCCACTCACTGTCACAGTCATACTCTGGACCTAGTTTTGTCCCATGGAATAAATGTTGTGGATCTTAATGTTTTTCCTCATAACCCTGGACTATCGGACCACCATTTTATTACGTATGCAATTGCAACAAATAATCTGCTCAGACCCCAACCAAGGGACATCAAAAGTCGTGCTATAAATTCACAAACACCACAAAGATTCCCTCTGTCTACCCAAGGAGGCTAGAGGACAAAAATCAGTTAACCACCTAACTGAGGAACTCAATTTAACCGTACACAATACCCTAGATGCAGTTGCACCCCTAAAAACATTTCTCATAAGAAACTAGCTCCCTGGTACACAGAAAATACCCGAGCTCTGAAGCAAGCTTCCAGAAAATTGGAACGGAAATGGCGCCACACCAACTGGAAGTCTTCCGACTAGCTTGGAAAGACAGTACCGTGCAGTTCCGAAGAGCCCTTACTGCTGCTCGATCATCCTATTTTTCTAACTTAATTGAGGAAAATAAGAACAATCCAAAATTCATTTTTGATACTGTCGCAAAGCTAACTAAAAAGCAGCATTCCCCAAGAGAGGATGATAAATTCATGAACTTCTTTGAGGAAAAGATTATGATTATTAGAAAGCAAATTACGGACTCCTCTTTAAATCTGCGTATTCCTTCAAATCTCAGTTGTCCTGAGTCTGCACAACTCTGCCAGGACCTAGGATCAAGGGAGACGCTCAAGAGTTTTAGTACTATATCTCTTGACACAATGATGAAAATAATCATGGCCTCTAAACCTTCAAGCTGCATACTGGACTCTATTCCAACTAAACTACTGAAAGAGCTGCTTCCTGTGCTTGGCCCTCCAATGTTGAACATAATAAATGGCTCTATCCACCGGATGTGTACCAAACTCCCTAAAAGTGGCAGTAATAAAGCCTCTTGAAAAAGACCAACCTTGACCCAGAAAATATAAAAAACTATCGGCCTATATCGAATCTTCCATTCCTCTCAAAAATTTTAGAAAAGGTTGTTGCGCAGCAACTCACTGCCTTCCTGAAGACAAACAATGTATACGAAATGCTTCAGTCTGGTTTTAGACCACATCATAGCACTGAGACGGCACTTGTGAAGGTGGTAAATTATATTTTAATGGCATCGGACCGAGGCTCTGCATCTGTCCTTGTGCTCCTAGACCTTAGTGCTGCTTTTGATACCATCGATCACCACATTCTTTTGGAGAGATTGGAAACCCAAATTGGTCTACATGGACAAGTTCTGGCCTGGTTTAGATCTTATCTGTCGGAAAGATATAAGTTTGTCTCTGTGAATGGTTTGTCCTCTGACAAATCAACTGTAAATTTCGGTGTTCCTCAAGGTTCCGTTTTAGGACCACTATTGTTTTCACTATATATTTTACCTCTTGGGGATGTTATTCAAAAACATAATGTTAACTTTCACTGCTATGCGGATGACACACAGCTGTACATTTCAATGAAACATGGTGAATCCCCAAAATTGCCCTTGCTTGAAGCATGTGTTTCAGACACAAGGAAGTGGATGGCTGCAAACTTTCTACTTTTAAACTCGGACAAAACAGAGATGCTTGTTCTAGGTCCCAAGAAACAAAGAGATCTTCTGTTGAATCTGACAATTAATCTTAATGGTTGTACAGTCGTCTCAAATAAAACTGAAGGACCTCGGCGTTACTCTGGACCCTGATCTCTCTTTTGAAGAACATATCAAGACCATTTCAAGTACAGCTTTTTTCCATCTACGTAACATTGCAAAAATCAGAAACTTTCTGTCCAAAAATGATGCAGAACAATTAATCCATGCTTTTGTCACTTCTAGGTTAGACTACTGCAATGCCCTACTTTCCAGCTACCCGGATAAAGCACTAAATAAACTTCAGTTAGTGCTAAATACGGCTGCTAGAATCCTGACTAGAACCAAAAAAAGTTGATCATATTACTCCAGTGCTAGCCTCTCTGCACTGGCTTCCTGTCAAAGCAAGGGCTGATTTCAAGGTTTTACTGCTAACCTACAAAGCATTACATGGGCTTGCGCCTACCTATCTCTCTGATTTGGTCCTGCCGTACATACCTACACGTACGTCACAAGACGCAGGCCTCCTAATTGTCCCCTAGAATTTCTAAGCAAACAGCTGGAGGCAGGGCTTTCTCCTATAGAGCTCCATTTTTATGGAACGGTCTGCCTACCCATGTCAGAGACGCAAACCCGGTCTCAACCTTTAAGTCTTTACTGAAGACTCATCTCTTCAGTGGGTCATATGATTGAGCGTATTCTGGCCCAGGAGTGGGAAGGTAAACGGAAAGGCTCTGGAGCAACGAACCGCCCTTGCTGTCTCTGCCTGGCCGGTTCTCCTCTTTCCACTGGGATTCTCTGCCTCTAACCCTATTACAGGGGCTGAGTCACTGGCTTACTGGGGCTCTCTCATGCCGTCCCTGGAAGGGGTGCGTCACCTGAGTGGGTTGATTCACTGATGTGGTCATCCTGTCTGGGTTGGCGCCCCCCCTTGGGTTGTGCCATTGCAGAGATTTTTGTGGGCTATACTCAGCCTGGTCTCAGGATGGTAAGTTGGTGGTTGAAGATATCCCTCTAGTGGTGTAGGGGCTGTGCTTTGGCAAAGTGGGTGGGGTTATATCCTTCCTGTTTGGCCCTGTCCGGGTGTGTCCTCGGATGGGGCCACAGTGTCTCCTGACCCCTCCTGTCTCAGCCTCCAGTATTTATGCTGCAGTTGTTTATGTGTCGGGGGGCTAGGGTCAGTTTGTTATATCTGGAGTACTTCTCCTGTCCTATTCGGTGTCCTGTGTGAATCTAAGTGTGCGTTCTCTAATTTTCTCCTTCTCTCTTTCTTTCTCTCTGAGGACCTGAGCCCTAGGACCATGCCCCAGGACTACCTGACATGATGACTCCTTGCTGTCTCCAGTCCAACTGGCCGTGCTGCTGCTCCAGTTTCAACTGTTCTGCCTTATTATTATTCAACCATGCTGGTCATTTATGAACATTTGAACATCTTGGCCATGTTCTGTTATAATCTCCACCTGGCACAGCCAGAAGAGGACTGGCCACCCCACATAGCCTGGTTCCTCTCTAGGTTTCTTCCTAGGTTTTGGCCTTTCTAGGGAGTTTTTCCTAGCCACCGTGCTTCTACACCTGCATTGCTTGCTGTTTGGGGTTTTAGGCTGGGTTTCTGTGCAGCACTTTGAGATATCAGCTAATGTACAAAGGGCTATATAAATACATTTGATTTGATTTGATTCTGTCCGCATGGCTTCGGGGAAGAACTCATACTTAATGAGCTCCCTGTTGATTAAATGAAAGTGGTTGTTTATGTCAGGTTTTTAGATAGAGGAAGGAAGGAACTGGTTCTTGACCACCATGTCAACAGTACAGTACAATATGGCTGATTGAGGTCAGAAGGGACTCAACACCACCACCTGCTGGCTGTAGTGATAATGACACCAGGGCCATGATAAAGAAAGCAATCTACTGTAGGAAACAGAAGGGCAGCAACACACCAAATTTCAGGGGTTGGAACCCATTCAGGGAACGGAGGAAAATAACCAGATGCAAGAACTAAAGTGATCTATACAGTTCCGGAACAGATCCATTCTTTTAAAAGCATGGGAACCAGTTAATAACATTATTTAATGTTCTGGGCATTTCTTTCCAGTCCCACAAAAATTCAAACACAAAAAATGATTCCTGTGTCTGCCTGCCTGCCAGCTGAAAATCTTTGCTAGTTTGTGTGTGTAGGCTACCTGCCCCTCCCCTAAGGCCTGCATAGTCTACTGTAGCTAGTGACGTTACAAATCCTACTGGTCACATGCACTTATTTAGCAGATGTTACTGCAGGTGTAGCAAAATGTTTGTGTTCCTAGCTCCAGCAGTACAGTAGTATCTAACACTATACAACATTACACACAAATCTAAAATTCAAATGATGGAATTAAGAAATATATAAATATTAGGACAAGTAATGTCAGAGTGGTATTGACTAAAATACAGTAGAATATAATACATATATATATACATATATATATATATATATATATATATATATATATATACAGATGAGTACACATTATTAAAGTGACTAGTGTTCCATTATTAAAAGTGGCCAGTGATTCCATGTCTATAGGGCAGCAGCCACTACAGGCGTGATTCACAAATTAGGGAGATAGATTTTTTATTAGAAAACAGGTTGATTCACTTTCTCAATGCTAGTTAAGTATACTCCAGTTATGACATGTCTCATTGGATTTATTAAATGACACAAAAACAGGTTTTACTTTAATTCTGGTGCCGCTTTGCACACACAAGCGTGTTAGCTAGCTAGTTTGTTAGCTAGCTCTGGTCTAGCTCTCTAAAACTTTGCAGCACTTTGTGTAATGTAATGGAACGGAGAGTCATGGTCAAGAGCTAGCTCTGGTCCAACGCTAGTTAACAACTCTCTGAAGTTCAAATACAAAGTTCCTCCATAAAGCCGCTCCTCCGTTGGTCTAATTCAGGCAATGCATGTCATAACAAGATGGCCAGCGCTTCATGCCCAGCGCTCTCCTCACCCGCAATATTTCAGTCGCATGCTGCACCCTACATGTACATAGATTGCCCGCTCCAGAGCAAGCTGCTCTACCTATTGAAGTATTTTAATGTTGAGCTAAATGTAAAATAATAAATAAGAGGTTTAAAAAGGAACAGAGAGGAGCCATGTAAACTGACTAACAGGTTCAGAACTTTATTTTGCTGGTGGGAAAAGTGTTAGAATAAAACAAATTAGGGATCGGGCCATTTCAGCCACAGCGGTTGCTGAGAGATGTAACATTGAGCACACAGTCGTAGACAAACATCGGCAGTAGAGTGGCCTTACTGAAGAGCCCACTGAGTTTCAACGTGGCACCGTCATAGGATGCCACCTTTCCAAACAAGTCAGTTTGTCAAAATGTCTGCCTTGGTCAACTGTAAGGGTTGTTATTGTGATGTGGAAATGTATAGTGCTAACTCTACAGTTTGGTGGAGGAAGAATAATTGTCTAGGACTGTTTTTTCATGGTTCGGCTCCGTAATTCCAGTGAAGGGAAATCTTAACACTACAGCATACCATGACAGTCTAGACGATTCTGTGCTTCTAACTTGGGGGCAACAGTTTGGGAAGGCCCTTCCTGTTTCAGCATGACAATGCCCCCCGATCACAAAGCCAGGTCCATACAGAAATTATTTGTCGAGATCGGTGTGCAAGAACTTGACTGGCCTGCACAGAACCCTGACCTCAATCCCATCGAACACCTTTGGGATGAATTGGAATGCGAACTGCGACCCAGGCTTAACTGCCCGACCTCACTAAGGCTCGTGGCTGTATGAAAGTCCCTGCAGCAATGTTCCAACATCTAGTGGAAAGCCTTCCCAGAAGAGTGGAGGCTGTTATAGAAGCAAAGGGGGGGACCAACTCCATATTAATGACCAAGCTTTTAGAACGAGATGTTCGACGAGCAGGTGTCCACATACTTTTGGTCATGTACTGACTTTTGGTCATGTACTGTCTATTTAACAGAGGATCTTTCAGGTGAAAGTAACATTACTAGATAGCAGTATGTGTTACTCACTGGCTGATGTTGGCGATGGTGTCCATCCAGCTGCGTAATCTGACCTTGTTCCTGACGTTGGGGGGGTTGCTGAACTCATGTATGATGGCGATGTGGTAGGGGTACGGCCCATGGAACAGTTTCCTCTCCAGGGCCAGAAAGTCAATCTAGAACAGGGGACAAGGAGATGGTCAGAGTAAGACTAGGTTTACAAACCATATCATGCACAAAGGGGATAATGTGCTTTATGGAGAAAACCTGGTCACATTTCCTCTGCAAATCATATTTATTGTGCAGAGACTGAATTGAGATTATATACATAATGACCTAGGTTACAATCCAAGGTTTCAGAAGGAGTTCCAGGCAGTGGTCCTGACCTGCTGCATGGGGCGCATGTAGATGATACGGTTCATCTCAGGGGGCATGTGGAGGATCTGATCCAGGACCTGCTCCATGTCCAGCTTCTTACACTGTATGTAGTCAAAACGGTTCACTATGGGAGCACTTTCCACCCTCAGATACTTCAGCACTCTGCAGCGCGTGGCTAGAGGGACACAGCAGAGGGTTAATGTTCATCCCAAATGGCACCCTACTCCCTATATAGAACACTACTTTTGACCAGGGCCCAAATGCCTCTTAAATGGCACCATATTCTCTATATAGTACAATACTTTTCAAAAGTACGGTGCCATTTGGGACTTAACCTTATGAGAGAATGGCCCACTAATTGTGTTCCTTATCAAGCCCTGATTATACATAGAAGAATATATTATACATGAATAAACTAGAAAAGGATATGAAGTGGCTATGTCGAGCGTAAAAGTCTAATACACTAGATTTATTTGGCAAATTGAGTTGTGCATTACACAAACCTTAGAATGCCTAAGAAAACTAATATACATGGGCTGCATGCTGTCACTATCCTATTGACTATTTGAAAAAGGTAGCAAAAAAAGCTTGTGCCCTGTTCCTTGCCTCGGGCTGCACACCCTGTTCTCTCATCAAGTGATCATATATTGTCACCAATCAGACTATTCTCAATTTAAATCTTGTCTTATGTGGAAAATTTGATTCGATGTAGAAATGGACAATTATTAAATGGGTAGGAACAGGGTCAGGGGGGAAAAAAAGACCTCATCCGTATGCACTGAGACCGCTTTCCCACAGTTTAAATCATGCTGTTGTAAAGGTGAGCCCCTGAGAAATACATATAGTAGCAGCTGGGATCCTCAACCATCACAACTCTGCTTTCCCACAGTTTAAAGTCATGCTGTTGTAAAGGTGAGCATGCTGTTGTAAATCATGCTGTGAGCCCCTGAGAAATACATATAGTAGCAGCTGGGATCCTCAACCATCACAACTCTGCTTTCCCACAGTTTAAATCATGCTGTTGTAAAGGTGAGCCCCTGAGAAATACATATAGTAGCAGCTGGGATCCTCAACCATCACAACTCTGCTTTCCCACAGTTTAAATCATGCTGTTGTAAAGGTGAGCCCCTGAGAAATACATATAGTAGCAGCTGGGATCCTCAACCATCACAACTCTGCTTTCCCACAGTTTAAATCATGCTGTTGTAAAGGTGAGCCCCTGAGAAATACATATAGTAGCAGCTGGGATCCTCAACCATCACAACTCTGCTTTCCCACAGTTTAAATCATGCTGTTGTAAAGGTGAGCCCCTGAGAAATACATATAGTAGCAGCTGGGATCCTCAACCATCACAACTCTGCTTTCCCACAGTTTAAATCATGCTGTTGTAAAGGTGAGCCCCTGAGAAATACATATAGTAGCAGCTGGGATCCTCAACCATCACAACTCTGCTTTCCCACAGTTTAAATCATGCTGTTGTAAAGGTGAGCCCCTGAGAAATACATATAGTAGCAGCTGGGATCCTCAACCATCACAACTCTGCTTTCCCACAGTTTAAATCATGCTGTTGTAAAGGTGAGCCCCTGAGAAATACATATAGTAGCAGCTGGGATCCTCAACCATCACAACTCTGCTTTCACACAGGATTGCATATAAAGAAATGTCTGTGCTTGTAAGAACAGTTATTTCACGTCATGCATCAACCACTGAGGAGCATGCTGCCTCTTGCTGCGCGACAGGTGATATTCCACCTAATCTCTGTCTGCCATGGGCTCTTCAACCCTGACCTGCAGCTACCCAAAGCTTCATTTGGGAAACCAAGTGAAATCTGTTCGGGAACATCAATAGTAACATGTTTTCACAACGAAACATATTAAACAGTTGACAGCCCCCATTTTTGCGCACTAGAGAAAGGAATGAGGGAAAGAGGAGAGATGGAAAAACATGGTGGTGAGATACTCTGTATCGAAAAGGTAATGTGTCAGCCTATTATGAAAACAAAATGCCCTATTACTAGGCTATTCCAAATTAAATTCACTATAATATACAGTGCCTTCGGAAAGTATTCAGACCCCTTGACTTTAAAAAAGTAAAAAATAAATTGCACACACACACGTTACAGCCTTATTCTAAAATTGATTAAAAAAACAATAATTATCCTCAGCAATCTAGACGCAATACCGCACAATGATAATGTGAAGACAGGTTATTAGAAATGTTTGCTAACGTGTTAAAATAAAAAATAAAAACCAGAAATACCTTATTTACATAAGTATTCAGACCCTTTGCTATGAGACTTAAAATTGAGCTCAGGTGAATCCTGTTTCCATTGATCATCCTGGAGATGTTTCTACAACTTGATTGGAGTCCACCTGTGGTAAATTCAATTGATTGGACATAATTATGAAAGGCACACACCTGTCTATATAAAAAGGTCCCACAGTTGATAGTGTACATCGGCGCAAAAACCAAGCCATGAGGTGGAAGGAATTGTCCGTAGAGCTCAGAGACAGGATTGTGTCGAGGCACAGATCTGGGGAAGTGTACAAAAGGCTGTAACGTAACAATGTGGAAAAAGTAAAGGGGTCTGAATACATTCCAAAGGCACTGTAGAATTGTAGGCTAACACTGTAATACACCCTACACAATCAATGAACCAACAGCATTGCCTCAGCCTGCCTATATGTTCTCTCCCACACTCATGGATAAGAACGTTTGATGCGTAGCATTAGGTAACCAGTCCATCCAGTATGCATAATCATATAGTCCACACAAAGGCAATTACTAGAACTTGTTTATTTTTGGAGTATAGGCTACACCAATTATGTACCAAAGACATCTTAAATTGGTATATTTTTTGTATGTTTTTCTGCCGTGAGTAATATGCGGTAGGCCATTAGGCCATGTATTGTATAATGGCACAATCATTATTTCATTCAGGCTCATATACAGTACATTCACCAGACAGTCTATTACATACACCACCCCATTCCTTAAATTGGTTTGCTCCTACAGACAGTGAGTCACGTGGCCATGGATTGCTATATAAAGCAGATAGGCATCGAGGCATTCAGTCACTATTCGATTAAATGTTATAACGGGCAAAACTAATGACCTAAGCGACTTGGAGCGTAGCGTTATCGTTGATGCCAGTACCTCAGAAACGGCCGTCCTCCTGGGCTTCTCACATATGACAGTGTCTAGGGTTTCCAGAGAATGGTGTGAAACAAAAAACATCCAGTCAGTGGCAGTCCTGTGGGCGAAAACTGCTCGTTGATGAGAGGTCAAAGGACAATGGCTAAAATCATGCAAGCTAACAGGCAGTTAACACACAGACAAATAAAGGCCCAGTACAACAGTGGTATGCAGAACAGCATCTCGGAAAGCTACAACTCGTCGGTCCTTGTCACAGATGGGCTATTGCAGCAGACGACCACCCTCCTATCGGCTAAAAACAAGAAGAAGAGGCTCCAGTGGGCACGCGATCATCAACACTGAACAATTGAGTAAAAAACATCACCTGGTCTGACGAATCCCTGTTCCTGTTGAGTCATTAACTGATGCCAGTCAGGATTTTGTGAAAGCAGCACAAGTCCATGGACCCATCCTGCCTGGTACAGGCTGGTGGACGTGGTGTACCGGTGTAGGGAATGTGTTCCTTGCACACGTTAGGTCTCTTGATACCAATTCAGCAACTAATGTTTCTGACACCTTGTAGAATCCATGCCCTGAAGAATTCAGGCTATTACGGCGGCAAAGGGGGATCAGACCCGGTACTAGTTGGGTATACCTAATAAACTGGCCAGTGCATATAGGCCTACGCATATGTAAGAGCTTTAGTATGCGTATGAGTGTTTTACATGCAGTATCTTAAATGCTTTGAATGAATCATTATCATCTCAGAAAAGCCCTGTCCATTTCCTTGTTTGTCTTTAAAACAACATCCACAACAACCATGTTTTCCCTCTCAGTTTCAACCTACTGTTGAACTTCTTTCTTCAAATTGATCATCACAGTGAGGTTGAAAAATGTAGCCTAATGGTGAGTTTTAAAAGCATGACAGAGTTCTGATAAGTGTTTGATGTGATTTTCAATTGCATTGATGCCTTAGTGGTTAGAGGGCAAATAGAGCATAGCGTACCAGGCCATTAGTGACATGACGGTCGTTAGCGAGTAGGTAGGCCTACTATCAACACATGTCCAGAGTGCATAAGAGGAGATTACCATCACATAGGATTTTAATGCGGTTTGCCGGTAATACTGTCTACGCAACAGCTGTACTCACTGTGTGTGGCTGTCTCCTCAGCAGTGGCAGTCTTGCTAGTGGGCTGTGGTGGTTCAGGAGGATAAGTGGTGTGTTGCTGGGGCCAGCCAGGAGGCCGGTGTCTGGCAGGGCCCTCTTCATCCTCACTGTCCAAATCAGACATCACCACTGGAGGCTTCTTCACCACAAACTGAACACCACTGGGACCTACAGGGGGGAGTGACAGAGGAGAAAATAAGTCAGAGGAGCGAGAGAGAATAGTGAGAGGATAGAGATAGAAATAACAATGAGAAACCTCCCTTTTCTGTTATGGATTTAGTTCTGTCCAGACCTGCTTGTTCCTTGTTAGGCTGAGGGTTGGCAGGCTGACTGGGACCAGGCGGTTCTTCCTCCTCAGCAAGCTGACTGGGACCGGGACCAAGAGGTTCTTCCTCCTCAGCAGGCCAGGCCTGGCCCACCACCTCAGCCTCAATGTTCTCTTCCAGCACCATCCCATTCACCTCAGGAAGCTCTGCAGCAGAGGACCAGTAGTATTAAGGCCATGAGTTTGTAGCAATAGTAGCAATGTTGTAGGAATGTTATAATTAAGCAATAGGGTCTAAGGGGGTGTGGTATATGACCAATATACCACAGCTAAGGTTCGTTCTTATGCGCAACGCAGAGTGCCTGGATACAGACCTTAGACGTTGTATATCGGCCATATACTACAAACCCCCGAGGTGACTTATTGCCATTATAAACTGGTTACCAACGTAATTAGAGCAGTAAAAATAAATGTTTTATCATACACGTGGTATGCGGTATGATATACCATGGCTTTCAGCCAATAAGCATTCAGGGCTCAAACCACCCAGTTTGTAATGTCATGTAGAAAAGTAACATTGTGAGCAGCAGCGTACCCTCGGCCCTGTTTTGTGGCTGAGGCATGGCAGCACCACCCTCCTCGTTGTCATTGTTGTGCGGTGGGATGTTGGGTGCGTTGTTGTTGTGCGAGTTCTGGTTGCTGACCAGAGCTGAGGAGACACCTATCCCAGTGCCAGCACTCAGACCCACATGGGCACAGCCCTGAGGGAGAAACAGAGGTCACTCAGAGACAACGGCTCAGAACAGGGAACATTATGACCTAGAAGGTGTGAACTATATAGACCAGCCTGTATTAAGCACTTCATATTCAGTCTTCCAAGGTGGTTAATATCACATACAGTGGGGCAAAAAAGCATTTAGTCAGCCACCAATTGCGCAAGTTCTCCCACTTAAAAAGATGAGAGGCCTGAGATTTTCATCATAGGTACACTTCAACTCTGACAGACAAAATGAGAAATTCCCGAAAATTACATTGTAGGATTTTTTATGAATTTATTTGCAAATTATGGTGGAAATAAGTATTTGGTCACCTACAAACAAGCAATATATCTGGCTCTCACAGACCTGTAACTTCTTCTTTAAGAGGCTCCTCTGTCCTCCACTCGTTACCTGTATTAATGGCACCTGTTTGAACTTGTTATCAGTATAAAAGACACCTGTCCACAACCTCAAACAGTCACACTCCAAACTCCACTATGGCCAAGACCAAAGAGCTGTCAAAGGACACCAGAAACAAAATTGTAGACAAGCACCAGGCTGGGAAGACTGAATCTGCAATAGGTAAGCAGCTTGGTTTGAAGAAATCAACTGTGGGAGCAATTATTAGGAAATGGAAGACATACAAGACCACTGATAATCTCCCTCGATCTGGGGCTCCACGCAAGATCTCACCCCGTGGGGTCAAAATGATCACAAGAACTGTGAGCAAAAATCCCAGAACCACACGGGGGGACCTAGAGAATGACCTGCAGTGAGCTGGGACCAAAGTAACAAAGCCTACCATCAGTAACACACTACGCCGCCAGGGACTCAAATCCTGCAGTGCCAGACATGTCCCCCTGCCTAAGCCAGTACATGCCCAGGCCCGTCTGAAGTTTGCTAGAGAGCATTTGGATGACCCAGAAGAAGATTGGGAGAATGTCATATGGTCTGATGAAACCAAAATATATTGGTAAAAACTCAACTCGTCGTGTTTGGAGGACAAAGAATGCTGAGTTGCATCCAAAGAACACCATACCTACTGTGAAGCATGAGGGTGGAAACATCATGCTTTGGGGCTGTTTTTCTGCAAAGGGACCAGGACGACTGATCCGTGTAAAGGAAAGAATGAATGGGGCCATGTATTGTGAGATTTTGAGTGAAAACCTCCTTCCATCAGCAAGGGCATTGAAGATGAAACGTGGCTGGGTCTTTCAGCATGACAATGATCCCAAACACACCGCCCGGGCAACGAAGGAGTAGCTTCGTAAGAAGCGGCTTCGTAAGAAGCATTTCAAGGTCCTGGAGTGGCCTAGCCAGTCTCAACCCCATAGAAAATATTTGTAGGGAGTTGAAAGTCCATGTTGCCCTGCAACAGCCCCAAAACATCACTGCTCTAGAGGAGATCTGCATCGAGGAATGGGCCAAAATACCAGCAACAGTGTGTGAAAACCTTGTGAAGACTTACAGAAAACATTTGACCTCTGTCATTGCCAACAAAGGGTATATAACAAAGTATTGAGATAAACTTTTGTTATTGACCAAATACTTATTTTCCACCATAATTTGCAAATACATTCATTAAAAATCCTACAATGTGATTTTCTGTTTTTTTTTTTTTTTTTTGTCTGTCATAGTTGAAGTGTACCTATGATAAAAATTACAGGCCTCTCTCATCTTTTTAAGTGGGATAACTTGCACAATTGGTGGCTGACTAAATACTTTTTTGCCCCACTGTATACTGGTCCTGTATGGCCCAGTTGGTAGAGCATGTCACTTGCAATGCCAGGATTGCGGGTTTGATTCCTGGGAGCCACCCATACCTGAAATGTATGCATGCATGACTAAGTTGCTTTGGATAAAAGCATCTGCTAAATGACATTGTTATACACTATATATCCAAAAGTATGTGGAAACCCTTTCAAATTAGTGGATTTCGCTATTTCAGGCACACACGTTGCTGACAGGTGTATAAATTTAGCACACAGCCATGCAATTTCCATAGACAACCATTGTCAGTGAAATAGTCTTACTGAAGAGCTCAGTGACTTTCAACTAGAGGTCGAATGATTAAAACCGGCATGGCCGATTAATTAGGGCCGATTTCAAGTTTTCATAAATCGGTAATCGGCATTTTTGGATGCCGATTATGGCCGATTACATTGCAATCCACAAGGAGACTGCGTGGCAGGTTGACCACCTGTTACGCGAGTGCAGCAAGGAGCCAAGGGAAGTTGCTAGCTAGCATTAAATGTATCTTAACATAATCACTAGTTAACTACACATGGTTGATGATATTAATGGTTTAACTAGCTTGTTCTGCGGTGCATATAATCAATGCGGTGCCTGTTAATTTATCATTGAATCACAGCCTTCAACTTTGCCAAACAGGTGATGATTTAACAAAAGCACATTCACAAAAAAAGCACAATCATTGCACCAATGTACCTAACCATAAACATCAATGTTTTTCTTAAAATCAATACACAAGTACATTTATTTAAACCTGCATATTTAGTTAAAATAAATTCATGTTAGCAGGCAATATTAACTAGAGAAATTGTGTCACTTCTTGCGTTCAGTGCAAGCAGAGTCAGGGTATATTCAGCAGTTTGGGCCGCTTGGCTCGTTGTAAACTGTGTGAAAACCATTTCTTCCTAACAAAGACCGTAATTCAATTTGCCAGAATTTTACATAATTATGACATAACATTGAAGGTTGTACAATGTAACAGCAATATTTAGACTTAGGGTTGCCACCCGTTCGATAAAATACGGAACGGTTCCGTATTTCACTGAAATAATAAACATTTTGTTTTCAAAATGATAGTTTCCGGATTTGACAATATTAATGACCCAAGGCTCGTATTTCTGTGTGTTTATTATAATAAAGTCTACGATTTAATATTTGATAGAGCAGTCTGACTGAGCGGTTGTAGGCAGCAGCAGGCTCGTAGCATTCATTCAAACCGCACTTTCCTCCGTTTGCCAGCAGCTTTTCGTAATGTTTCAAGCACAGCACTGTTTATGACTTCAAGCTCCCGAGATTAGGCTGGCAATACTATAGTGCCTATAAGAACATCCAATAGTCAAAGGTATATGACATACAAATGGCATCGAGAGAAATAGTCCTATAATAACTATAACCTAAAACTTCTTAACTGGGAAAATTGAAGACTTATGTTAAAAGGAACCACCAGCTTTCATATGTTCTCAAGTTCTGATAAAGGAACGTAAAACGTTATCTTTTTTACATGGCACATATTGCACTTTTACTTTCTTCTCCAACACTATGTTTCTGCATTATTTAAACCAAATTGAACATGTTTCATTATTTATTTGAGTTAAATAGATTTTATTTATGTATTATATTAAGTTAAAAATAAAAGTGTTAATTCAGTATTGTTGTAATTATAATTAAAAAATAAATAAATCAGTATCGGCTTTTTTTGGTCCTCCAATAATCGGTATCGGTGTTGAAAAATCATAATCGGTCGACCTCTACTTTCAACGTGGCACCGTCATAGGATGCCACCTTTTCAACAAGTCAGCTGGTAAAATTTCCCCTGTCAACTCTAAGTGCTGTTATTGTGAAGAGGAAACATCTAGGGGCAACAACGGCTCAGCCACAAACTGGTAGATCACACAAGATCACAGAACGGGTCCGATGAATGATGAAGAACCTAGCGTGCAAAATACGTCTTCTCGGTTTCAACAATCACTATTGAGTTCCAAACTACCTCCGGAAGCAAGGTCAGCAAATGAACTGTTTGTTAGTCAGCAGCTTCATGAAGTATGTTTCCATGGTCGAGCAGCCACACACAAGCCTAATATCCCCATGCGCAATGCCAGGCATCGGCTGGAGTGGTGTAAAGCTCATCGCCATTGGACTCTGGAGCTGTGGAAACACGTTCTCTGGAGTGATGACTCACGCGTCACCATCTGGCAGTCTGACGGACGAATCTGGGTTCAGCGGATGCCAGGAGAACACTACCTGCCCGAATGCATAGTGCCAACTATAAAGTTTTGGTGGAGGAGAAATAATGGTCAGGGGCTGTTTTTCATGGTTCAGGCTAGGCCCCTCAGTTCCAGTGACGGGAAATCTTAACACTACAGCATACAATTACATTCCAGATGATTCTGTGCTTCTAACTTTGGGGGAAAAGTTTGGGAAGGCCCTTTCCTGTTTCAGCATGACAATGCTCCCGTGCACAAAGCGAGGTCCATACAAAAATGGTTTGTCGAGATCGGTGTGGAAGAACTTGACTGGCCTGCACAGAGCTCTGCCCTAAATCCCATTGAATACCTTTGGGTTGAATTGGAACGCTGACTGCGAGCCAGGCCTAATCACCCAACATCAGTGCCCAACCTCACCAATGCTTGTGGCTGAATAGAAGCAAGTCCCAGCAGATATGTTCCAACATCTAGTGGAAAGCCTTCCCAGAAGAGTGGAGGTCAGTATAAAATAAATGAGGGCGACCAACTCCTTATTAATGCTCATGATTTTGGAATGAGATGTTTGACGAGCAGGTGTCCACATACTTTTGGTCATGTAATGTACCCTACTGTTTGGGATCAGAAATAGAGTGTAGACATCGTTAATGTTGTAAATGACTATTGCAGCCGCATAATACCATTCTCAACATCAACAATGAAAAGGTGACTCCGGGATGCTGGCCTTATAGGCAGAGTTGCAAAGAAAAAGCCATATTTCAGACTCACCAATAAAAAAAAGATTAAGATGGGCAAAAGAACAGACACCGGACAGAAGAACTCTGCCAAGAAGGACAGCATCCTGGAGTCGCCTCTTCACTGTTGACGTTGAGACTTGTGTTTTGCGGGTAGTATTTAATGAAGCTGCCAGTTGAGGACTCAAACTAGACACTAATGTACTTGTCCTCTTGCTCAGTTGTGCACCGGGGCCTCACACTCCTCTTTCTATTCTTGTTAGAGCCAGTTTGCACTGTTCTGTGAAGGGAGTAGTATACAGCGTTGTATGAAATCTTCAGTTTCTTGGCAATTTCGCACATGAAATAGCCTTCATTTCTCAGAACAAGAATAGACTGACATGTTTCAGAAGAAAGTCTTTGTTTCTGGCCATTTTGAGCCTGTAATAGAACCCACAAATGCTGATGCTCCAGGTACTCAACTAGTCTAAAGAAGGCCAGTTTCGAAAAATCAGAACAACAGTTTTCAGCTGTGCTAACAATTGCAAAAGTGTTTTCTAATGATCAATTAGCCTTTCAAAATGATACACTTGGAATAGCTAACACGAAGTGCCATTGGATCACAGAGTGATGGTTCCTGATAATGGGCCTCTGTACACCTATGTAGATATTCCATTTAAAAAAAATAGATGGAGGAGAACACCTCGTTGACAGCCTTCATCCCAATGTCTGTGATGACCCCTGGGTTCTCAATTACATAAGCCAGGCCATACTTCACTAGCTCAGAGTGACTCATTTTACCTGACCAGGAGAACACATCAATCAATACATCATATGTAATAGCATAATCATTGCCAACTGTTTAAGGTGACACTATTTTGGAGCATCGCACTCCTTACATATTTTTGTTTTGGTAAACAGCTGAAGGATGGAGAATTGTAACCTCTCAGTCAGAGCTATGGATGCAAGGTCTGGCCATCCATGATATCAAAATTATAGTTTTAACCCTGTTTTGAGGCTATATACTGTAGTGTTTGTTTATATTTACTTTGTTTACAAACATTGGAGTATTGGGTTCTGATGAGTAAAACAAGCTTATATTTTATAAATGATGTGCTTCAAGAATCAATGTTAATATTCATTTATAAGTCAAAATAAATGATGCAACTGCTGATTGCCTCTTTAAAGAATAATGTGAGTAATATTCATTTATAAGTCAAAAAAGTCTTGAAAGTCACTACCATCACAGGACTTTAATTTATTGCTGATTGCCTCTTTAAAGTGAAGTAATGTGAGTAACTGTTGGTTTATTGGTGATAAGCAGTCTTGGGCAGTCACTACCATCACAGGACTTTAATTTATTGTTTTATTCTGTGTTGTTAAAGCATTCAACCCACATAATGCATTTAATGTTGTTGTTTTTTTAATTATAGAAACCTAAATCGTGATAGATATTTTTTATCAAATTGAAACTGACCTCATTAAGCACTAATTGCTCAGCACAAGTAACTATACAGTATAACATCTTAGACCTTGACTGACTCACACTGCAATAGGAACTCATCAACATATCCAAGGTGCAAAGTCTCAAACACCAGTAGACCCATCCACAGTGCAGAGAACACCCCATCTTTGGCTAGGGAAGGCTGGATTTGAACCTCACGCAATCTTGAGGATAACCCAAAGCACTCGCTAAATCTCCCCATTCATCATGTTTATCTATTGAATGATCTTAAACAGTAAGTTGTTACCTGCGTGCAGCAGTAATAATGAGGTAGCCCAGGTCAACTTCAAGTGCATGCTTACAGGCACCAAATACAATATATTTGAAATCCCTTTGGGGCACAATAGGTAGGAGTAAATGCAGAGAGTGATTGAAACACACAAACTGTACTGAATTGAATATCATTAAGATGGTCCCTCAGCTTACCTGACTTCCAGCTGTCCACCATGTGCTGGATGAGCCTCCCCAGGAAGGGTACTCTGACAAACTCCAGCTGCTCCAGGTTGTGGGCAGAGGCCAGGCCTGTCACCAGGGGAACGTACTCAGGGAGTTGGTGGGGCCCGCGCAGCTCCTCATCACAAAGGTCCGTAGGCACAACACAGGAAGTCTTTGAAGGGCTGGGGCTTGGTCAGGCGAACCCACTTTAGGTAGAGGTGTCTCAGCATGAACACAAAGGGATCTCTGGCACATTCACCCCTGGGACATAAGATGTGTACAATAACTTAGTACACTGTGGTGAGTGTCTTAAGCCTGGTAAATACAGTTGTCCATTGAGCACAACAAAGGAGTTAGCTAAAGCCCACACAGCTCTGTTACCAGGCTAGGGTATTATGGCGTAAACAGACAGGTAGCTATAGTCCCTGATGCACTCACCGACGAGAGGCAGGGTTTGTATTTTGGCTGCGATGGGGATGGTGAGCTTGTTTTCGGGGGGAATGGGGAACGCCCCGCTGCGGAACTTCCCCAGGTTGTGGACCTGAGGCATGTAGTGCCAGATCACCTCCACCAGCTCCAGATGAGACGTCTCCACTCCCTGCAGACAGACGAAGACATCTTAGTGTACACAGACAGAAAGACATCTTAGCGTACACAACATCTCTACTAGGCATACAGTATCATAGAGCTGGTATAGCTCAAAATGTATCACATCACTATAAAAGATCTTTATCCAAACCTATCACCTCAACATGAATGTTGTTTTCTGATTTGAACATAAGTCACAGGCCGGGTCCCAAATGGCACCCTATTCCCTATATATAGTGCACTACTTTCAACCAGAGCCCTATGGGCCCTTGTCAAAAGTAATGCAGTACACATGAGCCCCAGACGCACCAGCAGATTGGGCCAGGCCTGAAGAGCCTCCAGTACTCCTCGGATGCTGAAAGCATGTTATTCCCGGACCCTGTGGCGCTCCAGGTAGCGGGGGTGCAGCCCATACAGCTGCTCCAGGTCTGGCATCTTCTTCAGCAGCATGAGGAAACTGGGGTCCGTGAATCCTGCTTCATTGCACCAGGCCAGAACAGTTACAGAGGGATAACTAAAGAGTGGAGTCTGTATAGGTTCCCTATCACAGAATATGTACATATTACCTGCAATCTTAAGTGCTTTAATCTTTAATTTGTGTTTGACAGCCCCAAAAAAATTGACCATTCAAAAAAAGATCAACTATTCTGCATAGGATCAATATCATAATCAATCCCCTGTAGCTTCACTCAAAGCATACCATGTACCTCTCTGCCTACCTGAGGGAATGTACTCCCACCAGCAGCTGGCACACAGGTCCACCACCTTCACCCCCCCGCAGGTACTGTGTTACCGCCTCTCGGAGCTTCCGAGACAGGCACTTCATACACATGACGTCCTGCATAGGTAGATACCTGCATGGACGAGGAAAGCCCTTGAACTGAAATTGGTCCCTAACGCAGGTAAATCTAAGTATATGTTATTTTCCAAAAAGCTTTTTAAGCTTAGTTCAACAGTTTCTGATGATTTATGGATGGTGCCTACATTGATCATGTGCCCGCGTAAAAACGTCTGGGTAACTTTCAGAAAGCATATTGATGAGTTAGTTAAGTCAATCATTAAAATGGGATTCCTTTAGGGGAATAGGGCATGCCTTCCACAGGGGGTTGGTGGCACTTTAATTGGGGAGGATGGGCTCGTGGTAATGACTGAAGTGGAATAGTAACAAACATAAGGTTTGATGCCATTCCATTCACTCTGTTCCAGCCATTACTATGAGCTGTCCTCCCTCAGCAGCCTCCACCGATGCATTTCATTAAACAGAAGAAGAAAAATTATTCAGTCAATATTCTTACCGGTTATAGACTATGGGGATATCATCTATACGAATGCAGCTGCCACTGTATTGAAGCCATTTGACACAGTTTATCATCACACTACGCTTAATTACAGGCGACAGGTTCAGTACACATCACTGCATTCTGTTTCAGAAAACCGGCTGGCACTCTCTGAAGTTTCATAGATCAATGCATTGCACTACTTTTGTTTATAAAGCCCTCTTACACAAACTTCCGCCATACCTTACTTCATTGTTAGCCTATAGACGTAGAAGAATCCAGACCCGGTCTCAGGGACGGCTAACTCTGGAGATCCCTTCTATCTCCACTGAGTTAGGTAAATATGGTTTTTTAAATTACTTGTGGAATAATCTTCAAAGTCACAGAATGGCACTTGATCCAGGCAGATAAACTCAGCTACTGCCAAGTTCAATATCATTTCATTATAAAAAAAATTACGTCAACATTTTTCAGAAACAGCAATGTATGCATTAATTAATTAAACAATTAATGAGTTTTTTTTACCAATCTAACTACATAACGGTAATAATTTAATGGTAAATCTTTTGATAAACTGGGTAAATCAAGATGTAGCCTAGGCCTATTCACATGACAGGTGAATGCATATTCAATAGGAGTGTGTGCATGCATTGAGTTTGAGCTTGTTTAGGCTGATTTCAGATGTCAATATGTTTCCCTTCCATTTGGGACTTATTTTATTGTACTGATCAACATCATTTTCATAAAAGTAGCTTATTTTATTTTTTGCTGTTTCTAACCAGTCATGAGGTCATTGGTGGCAATCGCCTTAGAAATCAGCATATTTTGTATTATGGTTTGCATATTATCACAAACTAAGTATTTGGGTAGTGAAATTATGTTTGCTTCAGCTGTAAACTAGCAAGGAAAGATAGCGTCCAAAGCTGGAGGATACCGGAATCTTTTTCCAATGTAACGTGTTCTAGCCTGTATAGACATAGCAAACAGTAAATAACAGTTTGAACATTTCTATATACCATGTTGCATTATTCAAGTGTGTTAACTTCTATGCAGTATGAGTGGGGAGCTAATATGATGCTGCCCAGACTCCCAGTGCAGGCTAAGTGGAGCAGGCACGGTGTGCTCATGCTATAAGGGTTACATCGGCTGCTCTGATAGACTTGATCTGTGACACACATTTGACAAGTACTGAAAGTTTCCCAACGTTTTTCATGATCTGGTATAAAAAAGTACTGAAGTTTCAGTATACCGTGCAACACTAATGTATTGATATGTATATTTTGTAATTACAGGGATCCTATGAAACAGAGACCTTGGTCTCAGCATGACTGTCAAAATAAAGAAAATAGAAAATACATTTAAAAAAAGTGAAGAAATATTCACAGCTACCCTATCATCTCAGAACAATGAGTCAGATATTTCACCAGATGTATAAACGTGAAGCATCCAGTTACCCGTTCCACTCACTACCAAATATGGTGATGAGAAGAAGCCCAGATGATGGCAGTGGGAGAAGATGGACGGAGACAGATTTTGGCTGACATTCTGCAAATTTTCTCAAGATCATTGTGTTGGCACATTTAACACATCCTTGTGTCTCGTTAGGAACAATCATTGTGTTGGCACATTTAACACATCCTTGTGTCTCGTTAGGAACAATCATTGTGTTGGCACATTTAACACATCCTTGTATCTCGTTAGGAACAATCATTGTGTTGGCACATTTAACACATCCTTGTGCCTCGTTAGGAACAATCATTGTGTTGTGGCACATTTAACACATCCTTGTGTCTTGTTAGGAACAATCATTGTGTTGTGGCACATTTAACACATCCTTGTGTCTCGTTAGGAACAATCATTGTGTTGTGGCACATTTAACACATCCTTGTGTCTCGTTAGGAACAATCATTGTGTTGTGGCACATTTAACACAATTGTTAACACAACATGAGAAGATCTCAAATGCAATCTTCTTGTCTCCTTTCTCAAAATGCACTGGAGGACAGGGTCAGAGGGGCGGGACCTCTGACTTTCTCATCCAATGGGTTTTGAGAGAGGACGAGCGGAGTATGCAGTTGAGATCTTCCTGGGTGTCATCCCGAGCTAGAAACAGGTGAGTCAAAAGATTGCTGGGTCTACAAAGGCAGGCAAATTCTAATATTTTTCACTAATCACATCAGATATTTTACAGAGCTCATCTGATTTGTCAAAATACCAATTAGCGAAACAAAGATCAGAATTGGGCTGTGTAAACACAGCCGATTCTTCACATATTGCATTATATTCCACTTAACAATTCTGTAAATGGGAAAGACGTGTAGAAAAACAGTAGCCATTTATTAAATTAATATAGTGCTCTATATACCAAACTTTTACATTAAACACATTTTTGTACACGCAAAAGATACTTCTTGAAACATCTCAAACAAGTCATCTATTAGATGTCAGCCAGTCCAGATTGACAAACTCAGACCATTTTGGACCTGAGATACAGAAGAACGGACGTTTTCAGCGTTTTAACAAATTCATTGCAGGAACTGACACAAAATGTTGTTGAGAAATCATTGCACATAAATTGTTGTTCAACAACACGTCTTTTCTTAGAATGAAGCTATGGCGCTAAAATGCCACTAGATGGCATAAAACACATTCAACACAACTTGAGTATTTTACATGGTAAGAAACAACTGAACTCCCTGACGTTTTCATAGTAAATAGATATTTTGATGCAATTTGTTACTCTGATAATCCTCTTAAAATAATGTTTTGTGAGCATTTTGTTTTCTGAGAGAGAGAAACATTTCACAAGTAAAAAAATAAAATGTTTTAATTGAAATGCATTTCGAAAACATTACACGAAACAGAAAACAGTATTAAAAAAAACAACATTTTATTACAAAAATATTATTGTACAGTACTAAATGTACATGAGCACCAGAGGTGAGTTGCAGCATGCAATGTTTCACAGAGGAATTGCATAAGATCAACATTGCAATTCTAAACCACTTGGGGACTAGACCTATGACATCATGAGGGGGAATGACTGTTACATTTTCTTTGTCATCGTTATCTTATATACAGTATACATCATATGGTCAGATTCTTAATCAAATATGAGACAACTAGGTCAGCATAAAGTTGTAATTCAACGTAACAATACAATCAACACTTGTCATTTTTCACTAAATGACCCATACGTCAATCCAATCTGGAATAATGGTTGTTACCAAAAGAAAAATAGAAGAATAAAGTAAAAACAACTAAATAGCTTTTTGGTGAGTTTTAAAAACCAATAGACACAGGTACAATACTCATCCTCATGTACCTTATATAAAAATATACACCTCACAAGAAATGTAAGTAAAATACACATCTATAGCGCTGTAAAATAATTTGGCATCTTACACATATAGGGTGAATAATACAACTAATAATACTGCTTGTTTTAGTTGGATACATATACAATATCTGAATACAAAAATAAAAAAGCCCTCATCACCCAATCCATCTAATTTCCCTGATGAATTGTACTTCACTACATGAAAGAAAAATAATACCACCTAATCAGAACCGAGAACAGCATAGTTTGTGTTGCTATAATGAGATTAGAAAAACTTTCACATTTGTAAACATTTTGTCTAGATTTTAAATTGTCACAGTTAAATTTTCCAATTTACACAAACTTAAAAGTTCCTTATATTACTTAATGCTTTGGGAGTTTGGATACTGGTACATGTTGAGATGTGTTAAAAAAAATACAATTGTACATTCCAGAGTTGGGGTTAATTCTATTAGAAATGCTCATTTGTGTAAATTGGAATACCTTTAATCAAATTTCAGTTGACCTAAATTGAACCCAAACCTGGTAGTATCTCATATTAACTAATTCATGATTTATCCAGGGCTACATGCATCCAAAGACATCTAAATATTGTTTGTAAGTAATTTTCATCCTTTAAAGTACAATTAGAGTTTGCTCTTGGTTGTCTAGTATAAAAACACATATTAAAGAAATGACTCTGGCACACATGTGAGAGGGTATTTCTTGCCCTGAGACTTCTCAATGAAGCGGTATTCCTACAAAGCAGGCAGCTTAGTAATATGTGTATCCCAGGTAAGGGTTTAGCACTGCTTATCATGGGAGGTGTAGTTCATATGAACTACAAGCCTTTCCTAGTTTCCATCTACCTTGCTCATAGTCCATTGTTGGGTGAGAATAGCAGCAGTGGCTAGGAGACAAGGCCGTTGGTGTGGGGTGGGATGAGAGGGGGCTGGTTAGCACTGGTAGTGGAAATGCTGGTGTTGATGGACCTTACCATCCATAAGGGCGTGGGAGTGTGTGTGCGAGTGCATGTCTGTGTAAACGTTGGAGTAAATCTTAGGGGGCCCACTAAGGACTGGGGCTCCCAGGCCCACCAGTCTATGGCTAGGGTAGTCAGGGCTATTCAGGGCATTACAGGGGGTGTTGGTGCTGGGCTCTTTGTCCGAGATGTGTTGGTCTCGGTGGACCATGGTCATGGGGCGGGGTGGCAAGGTGTTGTGGCGTCGGCGGCTGTGGCACAGCCAGAGTACAATGGTGCCTACGATGAGGAGGGCTGCTGCAGGGATGCCGATAATCAGAGGCCAGGGCAGGCCGGAGCTCAGGTGTGGAGGAGTCACTGTGTTCTCCACCTGAGGGTCTGGACACACAACAGTGGAGAGATCAGTGAGCTCTACAGATCTAAGCTTTCTGACGTGTTTAAGACAAGATATAACAAGAATAAACCACTGCCATTCCATCACAGTAAAGTCCCATTCTACAGTTAGTGAATGGCTGTACTCACCTGGCAGCACAGTGAGGTAAGCACTGCGGAAGCTGTAACCCATTGTGTTAGCTCCCAGGCATATGTACATCCCAGCATCCCCATCACGGGCCTTGATAATAGCCAGCTTGTTGAGGTAGGAGCCGTCAGGCCGGGACCACACGTCCCCCGTGGGCAGAACCACAAAATGCTGCCCTCCGACTTCCAGGGTGGAGTTATAGCGGTCCTCTGTGCCTGCGTCAACCCTCTTCAGCCACTGGACCACAGGCTTCACGTCACTGTGGACCTTACACTGGAAGGAGGCAGTGCCACCATACTCCACAGTGGTGTTGACCGGGTGGGTGCCGGTCAGAACAGGCTTGCAATGAGAGCGCTCTGTAGGCAGATGGACAGGATTCATAAGCATGGGAATCATAATGCAAACACACTCAGCACAATTACCTTGGCAACGTAAGAGAGGCCTGGGGTATAAATACAACTGGAGTGTGCTGTAAAATGATTTGTGGTGGTGGTGTTGGCCAGTGCAGTGACCCGTCCTTACCGATGACATCCAGCTTGTAGGTGGCGTTGATGTGCCCGGCTGGGTTGGAGACATGGCAGGTGTACTTGGCACTGTCCTGGGGCTGCAGGTTCTTCAGGGTGAGGGTCCACTGGGGGCGCTTGCCCTGGCGCGGGGGTGGCAGTTGGGTCTGGTCCTTCCACCAGGTGATGACGGGGGGAGGGGTGCCGCTGGCCTGGCACTTGAACCTAACTGAGCTGCCCACCGGCTTGTACAGCACCCGCCTGCGCATCTTAGTGGGCTGACTAAACCGAGGCTTCACTGGAGAGAAGACACATCATGAAGGTTAACACAGACTTCAATAACATTCGGCAGGGCTGTAAAGTAGTGAAGGGAGGCGGTCGGCTACTCACCCCAGGGCTCTCCTGTAGGGTCAAGCTGGGTGAGCTCAGCATTGGGTTCCACTACGGCAGGTGGAGTGTCTGTCTGGCTCGCTGCTGTGTCGTCTGAAAAACAGTCAGTCAGTCATTGACTGAGGTTTAGCCTCTGTGACTTACACCCATGTATGGAGTATGGAGATCATTTCATAGCAAAAGAAAGGGCTTATAACATTCATATGACTATTAATTCCCATTCGGAATAAATCTGATCGTAGGACTGTGGAAGACAAAACACATTACTCTAGTATCTAAAAAACATCAAAGTGTTTATGTAGTCTTAATTTTTTTAAATATTGCTGAAAAATGATCTACTTGTCACTCTACAGAGGAAACGAAGCCAATATAAAACCAATGGGTCAAAGACTAGAGTTCTCCTACCCCCTGCCATTACCACAAAGTATCCTTCAGATATTGCCACATAAATCTACAGGTCAGTTAATGTTTCAGTGAGGTGAGCTATTTCATCTAGGACCCAAGTACTAATGTTTGCAAATGGCGTCGCATAAATCACATGGGGTCTAAGGATGAGTACAAACTGCTGGAGGATCTCTGATTTATTTGCTTTGAGCTCTAACCGGATCAAATCAAAGTTTTGTGGTCATGTACACAGATTTGGAGATGTTATCGCAGGTGCAGCAAAATGCTTGTGTTTCTAGCTCCAACAGTGCAGTAATATCTAACAATAAAAACAAAAAATACACACAATTCAGAAAAATCTAAATTAAGAAATATCAGAATGAGCAATGTCAGAGACTGGAATATGCATGTGTGTGTGTAAAGACAGTATAAGAATAGAAAAGGTGTGTACAGCAATAATATATATATACATATATATACATATATATATATATATATGTGTGTATATATATATATATATATATATATATATATATATATACACACAATATGCCTATTGTCCTGTAGCCCATCCCAGCCTTGTGCAGGTCTACAATTTTATCCTTGATGTCCTTACACAGCTCTCTGGTCTTGGCCATTGTGGAGAGGTTGGAGTCTGTTTGATTGAGTGTGTGGACAGGTGTCTTTTATACAGGTAACGAGTTCAAACAGGTGCAGTTAATACAGGTAATGAGCGGAGAACAGGAGGGCTTCTTAAAGAAAAACTAACAGGTCTGAGAGATCCGGAATTCTTACTGGTTGGTAGGTGATCAAATACTTATGTCATGCAATAAAATACAAATTAATTACTTAAAAATTATACAATGTGATTTTCTGGATTTTTGTTTTAGATTCCGTCTCTCACAGTTGAAGTGTACCTATGATAAAAATTACAGACAACTACATGCTTTGTAAGTAGGAAAACCTGCAAAATCGGCAGTGTATCAAATACTTGTTCTCCCCACTGTATATATTAGGATGGTGTGTATGGACAGTACACGAATAGAAAAGGTTTGTACAGCAGTAAGTTATATAGGATGGTGAGTATAGACAGTATATGAATAGAAAAGGTGTGTACATCAGTAAGTTATATAGGATGGTGAGTATAGACAGTATGGGCAGTTTTTAAATAGAAACGGTGTGTACAACAGTAAGTTATATAGGATGGTGAGTATCGACAGTATGGGCAGTTTTTAAATAGAAACGGTGTGTACAACAGTAAGTTATATAGGATGGTGAGTATCGACAGTATGGGCAGTTTTTAAATAGAAACGGTGTGTACAGCAGTAAGTTATGTAGGATGGTGAGTATGGACAGTATACGAATAGAAAAGGTTTGTACAGCAGTAAGTTATATAGGATGGTGAGTATAGACAGTATGGGCAGTTTTTAAATAGAAACGGTGTGTACAACAGTAAGTTATGTAGGATGGTGTGTATTGACAGTATATGAATAGAAAAGGTGTGTACAGCAGTAGTTATGTAGGATGGTGTGTATAGACAGTTTATGAATAGAAAAGATGTGTACAGCAGTAGTTATATAGGATGGAGTGTATAGAGAGTATAGAGAGTATATGAATAGAAAAGGTGTTTACAGCAGTAGTTATATAGGATGGTGTGTATAGACAGTATTGACAGTATATGAATATAAAATGTGTTTACAGCAGTAGTTATATAGGATGGTGTGTATAGAGAGTATAGACAGTATATGAATATAAAAGGTGTTTACAGCAGTAGTTATATAGGATGGTGTGTATAGAGAGTATTGACAGTATATGAATATAAAAGGTGTTTACAGCAGTAGTTATATAGGATGGTGTGTATAGACAGTATTGACAGTATATGAATATAAAAGGTGTGTACAGCAGTAGTTATATAGGATGGTGTGTATAGAGAGTATATGAATAGAAAAGGTGTGTACAGCAGTAGTTATGTAGGATGGTGTGTATAGAGAGTATAGACAGTATATGAATATAAAAGGTGTTTACAGCAGTAGTTATATAGGATGGTGTGTATAGACAGTATTGACAGTATATGAATAGAAAAGGTGTGTACAGCAGTAGTTATATAGGATGGTGTATAGTTGAATAGAAAAGGTGTACAGCAGTAGAATAGAAAAGGTGTGTACAGCAGTAGTTATATAGAGAGTATAGACAGTATATGAATAGAAAAGATACAGCAGTAGTTATATAGGATGGTGTGTACAGCAGTATATGAATAGAAAAGGTGTGTATAGTTATATAGGATGGTGTGTATAGACAGTATATGAATAGAAAAGATGTGTACAGCAGTAGTTATGTAGCAGTATATGAATAGAAAAGGTGTGTATAGTTATGTAGGATGGTGTGTATAGAGAGTATATGAATAGAAAAGGTCTTTACAGCAGTAGTTATATAGGATGGTGTGTATAGACAGTATTGACAGTATATGAATATAAAAGGTGTGTACAGCAGTATATGTTATATAGCAGATGGTGTGTATAGACAGTATTGACAGTATATGAATATAAAAGGTGTGTACAGCAGTAGTTATATAGGATGGTGTGTATAGACAGTATTGACAGTATATGAATATAAATGGTGTGTACAGCAGTAGTTATGTAGGATGGTGTGTATAGACAGTATTGACAGTATATGAATATAAAAGGTGTATACAGCAGTAGTTATATAGGATGGTGTGTATAGACAGTATATGAATATAAAAGGTGTTTACAGCAGTAGTTATATAGGATGGTGTGTATAGACAGTATTGATAGAAAAGGTGTTAATAGAAAAGGTGTGTACAGCAGTAGTTATATAGGATGGTGTGTATAGACAGTATATGAATAGAAAAGGTGTGTACAGCAGTAGTTATATAGGATGGTGTGTATAGAGAGTATACACAGTATATGCATAGAAAAGGTGTGTACAGCAGTAGTTATATAGGATGGTGTGTATAGACAGTATATGAATAGAAAAGGTGTGTACAGCAGTAGTTATATAGGATGGTGTGTATAGAGAGTATGCATAGAAAAGGTGTGTACAGTATATGAATAGAAATATGAATAGAAAAGGTGTGTACAGCAGTAGTTATATAGGATGGTGTGTATAGAGAGTATAGACATATATGAATAGATGGTGTGTATAGAGTATAGACAGTATATGAATAGAAAAGGTGTGTACAGCAGTAGTTATGTAGGATGGCGTGTATAGACAGTATATGAATAGAAAAGGTGTGTACAGCAGTAGTTATGTAGGATGGTGTGTATAGAGAGTATAGACAGTATATGAATATAAAAGGTGTGTACAGCAGTAGTTATATAGGATGGTGTGTATAGAGAGTATTGACAGTATATGAATATAAAAGGTGTGTACAGCAGTAGTTATATAGGATGGTGTGTATAGACAGTATTGACAGTATATGAATAGAAAAGGTGTGTACAGCAGTAGTTATATAGGATGGTGTGTATAGACAGTATATGAATAGAAAAGGTGTTTACAGCAGTAGTTATATAGGATGGTGTGTATAGACAGTATTGACAGTATATGAATAGAAAAGGTGTGTACAGCAGTAGTTATATAGGATGGTGTGTATAGACAGTATATGAATAGAAAAGGTGTACAGCAGTAGTTATGTAGGATGGTGTGTATAGAGAGTATAGACAGTATATGAATAGAAAAGGTGTTTACAGCAGTAGTTATATAGGATGGTGTGTATAGAGAGTATAGACAGTATATGAATAGAAAAGGTGTGTACAGCAGTAGTTATATAGGATGGTGTGTATAGAGAGTATAGACAGTATATGAATAGAAACGGTGTTTACAGCAGTAAGTTATATATGATGAGCCATGACTAGAATACAGTATATACATATGAAGGGGATAAAACAGTATGTAATAATTAAAGTGACCAGTGTTCAGGACCGCTCTGTGTGAAACAGGATGAATAATTCTGCTTGGAGATCAGTGGAGTGTGAGGTGTCTAAATGACCGTGTGTTTGGCTTTCAGAGCGTAGGAAGTTCTACAGCTCTATAGGAATGATAAGCAGGCAAAACTCTGGTATTATTCTAACTGGCTATGTGAGGCAGGGGTGAGCAAACAGTGCCATATTGTTGCTTCTCTCAAGTTTCCGCAATGTTTAAAACAAGACAGCGTGTTGACGTAACCCTGAGCAGGAAACCAATTAACTGCCTTTAACCTAAACTGCGCAGGCAGGCAGTCAAACGGACAAGGCTGAGAGAGAGCGCTGCTTTGTTTGGGCCGACCCTCTGGCACGACCCACAGGAATACACAGTGAACCTATTCTAACCCAGAGTCCACTGCAGACTGGGCTAACACACACACATACAGTGCTTTCGGAAAGTATTCAGAACCCTTGACTTTTTCCACATTTTGTTTCGTTACAACCTTATTCTAAAATGTATTAAATCATTTTTTTCGTCATCTATCTACACACAATACCCCATAATGACAAAGCAAAAACAGGTTTAGATTTTTTTGCATATGTATTAATATTTATATTTTTTTAAATGTTAAAATGACCTAAGTATTCAGACTCTTTAACTGGTACTTTGTTGAAGCACCTTTTGCAGCAATTACAGCCCGAATCTTCTTGGGTATGATTCTACAAGCTTGGCAGGCCTGTGTATTTAGGAAGTTTCTCCCATTCTTCTCTGCAGATCCTCTCAAGCTCTCTCAGGTTGGATGGGAAGCATCGCTGCACAGCTATTTTCAGGTCTCCAGAGATTTTCGGGCTCTGGCTGGGCCACTCAAGGACATTCAGAGACTTGTCCCGAAGCCACTCCTGCGTTGTCTTGGCTGTGTGCTTAGTGTCATTGTGCTTTTGAAGGTGAACCTTCGCCCCAGTCTGAGGTCCTGAGCGCTCTGGAGCAGGTTTTCATCAAGGATCGCTCTGTACTTTGCTCCATTCATCTTTCCCTCGATCCTGACTAGTCTCCCAATCCCTGCTGCTGAAAACCATTCCCACTTCATGATGCTGCCACCACCATGCTTCACCGTAGGGATGATATTGGCCAGATGATGAGCAGTGCCTGGTTTCCTCCAGATGTCACGCTTGGCATTCAGGCCAAAGAGTTCAATCAGACCAGATAATCTTGTTTCTCATTGTCTGAGAGTCTTTAGGTGCCTTTTGGCAAACTCCAAGCGGGCTGTCATGTGCCTTCTACTGAGGAGTGCTAGCTAGCTAGCCAACAGCTAGCCAACGTCTACCGAATAGAACTTCAACTACCCGGTCAACATTCCGCTTCGCTCCACAGGTAGTATCACATTTTCATTTCACTTCATTACAGTACAACGGTTTGATTTGTTTGATCGTAGCTAGCTAGCTACATAGCCGTCTTTGTTTTTAAAGACAATTGTATAGTCTAGAGCGATTTTCTAGGTTAGCTAGCCAGCTATTGTCGTTCTTTTAACGTAACGTAACATAATCAACACTGCTAGCTTGCCAGCTAGCCCCCGAATAGCAGCACTGTAGAAACTATTACACTCAACGGAACGACTTGATTAGTGTAGTGTCAACAACGCAGCCACTGCCAGCTAGCCTACAAAGTCAACAACGCAGCCACTGCCAGCTAGCCTACTCCAGCAGTACTGTATCATTTCAATCATTTTAGTCAATAAGATTCTTGCTACGTAAGCTTAACTTTCTGAACATTCGAGACGTGTAGTCCACTTGTCATTCCAATCTCCTTTGCATTAGCGTAGCCTCTTCTGTAGCCTGTCAACTATGTGTCTATCTATCCCTGTTCTCTCCTCTCTGCACAGACCATACAAACGCTCCACACCGCGTGGCCGCGGCCACCCTAATCTGGTGGTCCCAGCACGCACGACCCACGTGGAGTTCCAGGTCTCCGGTAGCCTCTGGAACTGCCGATCTGCGGCCAACAAGGCAGAGTTCATCTCAGCCTATGCCTCCCTCCAGTCCCTCGACTTCTTGGCACTGACGGAAACATGGATCACCACAGATAACACTGCTACTCCTACTGCTCTCTCTTCGTCCGCCCACGTGTTCTCGCACACCCCGAGAGCTTCTGGTCAGCGGGGTGGTGGCACCGGGATCCTCATCTCTCCCAAGTGGTCATTCTCTCTTTCTCCCCTTACCCATCTGTCTATCGCCTCCTTTGAATTCCATGCTGTCACAGTTACCAGCCCTTTCAAGCTTAACATCCTTATCATTTATCGCCCTCCAGGTTCCCTCGGAGAGTTCATCAATGAGCTTGATGCCTTGATAAGCTCCTTTCCTGAAGACGGCTCACCTCTCACAGTCCTGGGCGACTTTAACCTCCCCACGTCTACCTTTGACTCATTCCTCTCTGCCTCCTTCTTTCCACTCCTCTCCTCTTTTGACCTCACCCTCTCACCTTCCCCCTACTCACAAGGCAGGCAATACGCTCAACCTCATCTTTACTAGATGCTGTTCTTCCACTAACCTCATTGCAACTCCTCCAAGTCTCCGACCACTACCTTGTATCCTTTTCCCTCTCGCTCTCATCCAACACTTCCCACACTGCCCCTACTCGGATGGTATCGCGCCGTCCCAACCTTCGCTCTCTCTCCCCCGCTACTCTCTCCTCTTCCATCCTATCATCTCTTCCCTCTGCTCAAACCTTCTCCAACCTATCTCCTGATTCTGCCTCCTCAACCCTCCTCTCTTCCCTTTCTGCATCCTTTGACTCTCTATGTCACCTATCCTCCAGGCCGGCTCGGTCCTCCCCCCGCCCCGCTCCGTGGCTCGACGACTCATTGCGAGCTCACAGAACAGGGCTCCGGGCAGCCGAGCGGAAATGGAGGAAAACTCGCCTCCCTGCGGACCTGGCATCCTTTCACTCCCTCCTCTCTACATTTTCCTTCTCTGTCTCTGCTGCTAAAGCCACTTTCTACCACTCTAAATTCCAAGCATCTGCCTCTAACCCTAGGAAGCTCTTTGCCACCTTCTCCTCCCTCCTGAATCCTCCTCCCCTCCCCCCTCCTCCCTCTCTGCAGATGACTTCGTCAACCATTTTGAAAAGAAGGTCGACGACATCCGATCCTCGTTTGCTAAGTCAAACGACACCGCTGGTTCTGCTCACACTGCCCTACCCTGTGCTCTGACCTCTTTCTCCCCTCTCTCTCCAGATGAAATCTCGCTTCTTGTGACGGCCGGCCGCCCAACAACCTGCCCGCTTGACCCTATCCCCTCCTCTCTTCTCCAGACCATTTCCGGAGACCTTCTCCTTTACCTCACCTCGCTCATCAACTCATCCCTGACCGCTGGCTACATCCCTTCCGTCTTCAAGAGAGCGAGAGTTGCACCCCTTCTGAAAAAACCTACACTCGATCCCTCCGATGTCAACAACTACAGACCAGTATCCCTTCTTTCTTTTCTCTCCAAAACTCTTGAACGTGCCGTCCTTGGCCAGCTCTCCCGCTATCTCTCTCAGAATGACCTTCTTGATCCAAATCAGTCAGGTTTCAAGACTAGTCATTCAACTGAGACTGCTCTTCTCTGTCTCACGGAGGCACTCCGCACTGCTAAAGCTAACTCTCTCTCCTCTGCTCTCATCCTTCTAGACCTATCGGCTGCCTTCGATACTGTGAACCATCAGATCCTCCTCTCCACCCTCTCCGAGTTGGGCATCTCCGGCGCGGCCCACGCTTTGATTGCGTCCTACCTGACAGGTCGCTCCTACCAGGTGGCGTGGCGAGAATCTGTCTCCTCACCACGCGCTCTCACCACTGGTGCCCCCCTGGGCTCTGTTCTAGGCCCTCTCCTATTCTCACTATACACCAAGTCACTTGGCTCTGTCATAACCTCACATGGTCTCTCCTATCATTGCTATGCAGACGACACACAATTAATCTTCTCCTTTCCCCCTTCTGATGACCAGGTGGCGAATCGCATCTCTGCATGTCTGGCAGACATATCAGTGTGGATGACGGATCACCACCTCAAGCTGAACCTCGGCAAGATGGAGCTGCTCTTCCTCCCGGGGAAGGACTGCCCGTTCCATGATCTCGCCATCACGGTTGACAACTCCATTGTGTCCTCCTCCCAGAGCGCTAAGAACCTTGGCGTGATCCTGGACAACACCCTGTCGTTCTCAACTAACATCAAGGCGGTGGCCCGTTCCTGTAGGTTCATGCTCTACAACATCCGCAGAGTACGACCCTGCCTCACACAGGAAGCGGCGCAGGTCCTAATCCAGGCACTTGTCATCTCCCGTCTGGATTACTGCAACTCGCTGTTGGCTGGGCTCCCTGCCTGTGCCATTAAACCCCTACAACTCATCCAGAACGCCGCAGCCCATCTGGTGTTCAACCTTCCCAAGTTCTCTCACGTCACCCCGCTCCTCCGCTCTCTCCACTGGCTTCCAGTTGAAGCTCGCATCCGCTACAAGACCATGGTGCTTGCCTACGGAGCTGTGAGGGGAACGGCACCGCAGTACCTCCAGGCTCTGATCAGGCCCTACACCCAAACAAGGACACTGCGTTCATCCACCTCTGGCCTGCTCGCCTCCCTACCACTGAGGAAGTGCAGTTCCCGCTCAGCCCAGTCAAAACTGTTCGCTGCTCTGGCCCCCCAATGGTGGAACAAACTCCCTCACGACGCCAGGACAGCGGAGTCAATCACCACCTTCCGGAGACACCTGAAAACCCACCTCTTTAAGGAATACCTAGGATAGGATAAAGTAATCCTTCTCACCCCCCCTTAAATGATTTAGATGCACTATTGTAAAGTGGCTGTTCCACTGGATGTCATAAGGTGAATTCACCAATTTGTAAGTCGCTCTGGATAAGAGCGTCTGCCAAATGACTTAAATGTAAATGTAAAATGAGTGGCTTACATCTGGCCACTCTACCATAAAGACCTGATTGGTGGAGTGCTGCAGAGATGGTTGTCCTTCTGGAAGGTTCTCCCATCTCCACAGAGGTACTCTGAAGCTCTGTCAGAGTGACCATCGGGTTCTTGGTCACCTCCTGACCAAGGCTCTTCTCCCCCGATTGCTCAGTTTGGCCGGGCAGCCAGCTCTAGGAAGAAAGAGTCTTGGTGGTTCCAAACTTCTTCCATTTAAAATTATAGAGGCCACTATTTTCTTGGAGACCTTCAATACTGCAGAAATGTTTTGGTACCCTTCCCTAGATCTCTACCTCGACACAATCCTGTCTCTGAGCTCTATGGTCAATTCCTTTAACCTCATGGCTTGGTTTTTGCTCTGACATGCACTGTCAACTGTGGGACCTTATATAGACAAATGTGTGCCTTTCCAAATCATGTCCAATCAATTGAATTTACCACAAGTGGACTCCAATCAAGTTGTAGAAACATCAAGGATGATCAATGGAAACAGGATGCACATGATCTCAATTTCGAGTTTCAGAGCAAAGGGTCTGAATACTTACGTAAATAAGGTATTTCTGTTTTTCAAACATTTCTAAAAATCAGTTCTCTTTGTCATGGGGTATTGTGTGTAGATTGAGGAAAATAATTATTCAATACATTTTAGAATAAGGCTGTAAAGTAACAAAATGTGGAAAAAGTCGAGGGGTCTGACCACTTTCCGAATGCACTGTATATACTGTAAACACACACACACACACACACACACACACACACACACACACACACACACACACACACACACACACACACACACACACACACACACACACACACACACACACACTTACTATCCAACTGTGTTTGGATTAACTTCGTGTCAACAACTGTGTGTGGTACGCAGGAAATAATGATTCACACGTTGTTAAAACATTCACAGATGAATTGTAACAACTCCTTATTGTGACAACAGAGTCTGTATAAAATAACATACCGGATCTATTTACATTTTAAATGAGAACAATGAGTTTTTATCTGTAAATGACCAATAGTGAGATTGATTCCTGAACACCTCATCAAATGGCCACCCAGACTATTTGCACCCCCCCCCTCTTTTCCAGCATTGCTACTTTCTGTTATCCTCATCTATACATAGTCACTTTAATAACTCTACCCACATGTACAAATTACCTCAACTAACCAGTTCCCCTGCACATTGACTCTGTACCGGTACCCCCCTGTATATAGTCTCGCTATTGTTATTTTACTGCTGCTCTTTAATTACTTGTTACTTTATTTCTTATTCTTATTCGTATTTTTTTATTTTTTTTAAATGCATCGTTGGTTAGGGGCTCGTCAGTAAGCATTTCACTGTAAGGTCTACACCACGCATGTGACTAATAAAATTTGATTTGAGATGTAAAAGTTTCCTAGTAGCAACTGAACACCACAGGAGTAGAGACTAAGCTGATTGTCCACTCGGTCTTCTCGACATAGCATCAACATCCCTGTTGTCTGATGGAACCTCAAGTCACCAGGTGTGTTAGGATCAGGTCAGGTGTGGGTGTGTCGTGGGCGTTCCTGTGTGTGTGTGTGCTGTCCTTTGTTCTGATTTCATCCCACTGTTCTGGTCCAGAGTGTTTTACTACAGCGCAAAGGCCACACCTTGCTTCTCAACACAGTGTAGTGAGGCACAGGAGAGTCCAGAGAGCCCAAAGCCAGCACCAAGTGTTTTTTCTATTGTTACTATTGGCCCAGGGCTCTGGGAGAGTAAGCCTGAGAATAGTAATGGTTCCATTGGCACGGGAGAGGGGGCTATTCAGCAGCACTGAGGTGGAATTAGGGGGGCATTATCTTGTCTAAAGAGGTTTCAGCCAGGGCTCATTCCTTCACTCTGTGCTAATGTTTGGGGATGTTATCCCTAAACAGGTGTGGAGGGAGAGAACAGGTTTTCCCTGATGCAGCACTATTAGATCATTGGACTTTTCCTAATGATTGGATTTATTTTCTTCTAATACTATGTTTATACATTCAATACATTTGATGTCATCTGTGACCAGTTGGAGTTTTTAGTGAGTGGTGGAAAAAGATTGTCCCGTTGAAGAAAGTACGTCAGGCAGGCAGCCGTCAGTAGCATGGCCTGACACGATGAGGAGCACGGATGAGCAGACAGCTCTGGCTCCTGTGTGTAGTGGAGAGGAAAGTGGTGCTGGACTGCTGTAGCGCTAGGCTGGGGGACAGGGGGACACTTTTCCTCTGCTCCAGTCCCACAGAGCACACACAGACGGGAAGGTAGAGGGCGGCGGTAAGGGTGGAGACGGTAGGTCTGGGGGAGCTCGAGCACTGCAGGTTTCCTTACAAACACTCTTAATGTTTAGGCCGTGTTTATAAGGTCCCATATTATTTTTTCCTACTGGGAGACATTTTTGGGCCTCCCCCTCAAAAAGCCTCATTCTCCATTCATACCGGGTACCTGTGTTCAAACACGTGCCACTGTGTCTGCAATGGAGCAAAAAGCCAAAATAACAGTCTTTAATAAAACATCAAAATAATGGAAAGATGAGTTGTTCTTTTTATGTTAGAAAACATAAAATAGAGTTATGTGGTCATTCCATTCCATGATGGTGGTCCACTATTACCAAAACAATACTGTTCATGAAGAGAATGAAGCAGAACTATTTTACCTTCTTACAGGTCATAAGATTTGAGCAGTGATATGGACCTGAATGACATGTGAGTTCTACTTGAGCAAAGACATTCACAGACTAGAAGATAATCATAGAAGTTGACATGTCAAGAACGTCAGAAGGCGATCGTAAGTTCAGAGGATTTGAGGTTCATTTTTCAAATAGACTAAAGCTTTTTGTTCAATGTGTGACTATCAAGTTAATCAATTATCAAGACCCCATTGCAAATCTCATGGAGCCATGTTTTTCACAACGTAAAATTGACATGTTTCTTTTGTATGACTGCCTGCCGATAGCTAATTACAGCAGTGACTGAGTGTCTGTTGTACCTCACATGAATTAAAGCCAGAGAGAGGCAAGCAGGGAGGACGGCAGTCAGGCCAATTAGAGAGCGTTGTCTGTCAGCGTCCCTCCACACAGCATGAGAGACAGAGGGGAGGCTAGCGCTGCGCTGGAGGAAATGCTAATTAGAAGTCTTCTGGTATCTTTTATAGAGCCATAAGCGGTTTGCAGCAACAGGCACATGGAGACTCCAGAGGAAATTACACCCAGCATTTTCTTTTCCTCTCTGTTGTGCTTGGCTGTGAGGGGCGAGGCAGGGTGTGGCGGGGGGAGGAAAGGTGGGTGGGCAGGCCACGGTGAATCCTGCCTGCTGAGGGCCCAGCCCAATCCTCTAGTCAGTCAGCTACCTGCTGGCCACTCCAAGGAGCCTCTGGATGAAAGCTACTATAATGTGGTGAACTGGTCAAGGTGGCTAATTTGCATCCTTTCAGTTGGATCAAAACCCTGTTTCTACCAGCAGCCTAGCGGAGGCTGGCAGGGTTCTGTTGGGTCATGGAGGGCCTAGCTAGGCACACAGGGCCTGGGGGGAGTGGGGGGTTATTTAGGATAACATTGTTCTGAGCTGTTCTCACTAACATTACATGAGAATAGAAGAGCGTAATGGTGTCTTTGGTACGGATAGCATATTAATTATAGCACAATGAAAATTCCATCACCTACTTGTATTGTTATTACAATGTACTCATGTTTAGAAGATTACTTATTGCTAACCCTGACGCTAACCTTGAACATTAACTTTTCTGGCTCCCAGCCAAAACCTCTCCTCAACTAACTATAACCTTTAACATATTTCCATATTTAGGTTCACCCACTATCTTTAACCTCAACCTCCTCTTGCCCTAGGTATCAACATCTAGACAGACTTAACCCCAACCTCCTCTTGCCCTAGGTATCAAAGTCTAGACAGACTTAACCCCAACCTCCTCTTGCCCTAGGTATCAAAGTCTAGACAGACTTAACCCCAACCTCCTCTTGCCCTAGGTATCAAAGTCTAGACAGACTTAACCCCAACCTCCTCTTGCCCTAGGTATCAAAGTCTAGACAGACTTAACCCCAACCTCCTCTTGCCCTAGGTATCAAAGTCTAGACAGACTTAACCCCAACCTCCTCTTGCCCTAGGTATCAAAGTCTAGACAGACTTAACCCCAACCTCCTCTTGCCCTAGGTATCAAAGTCTAGACAGAACTGACTCCCTCACTGCTTATCCTACTACTTACAACGGACAACTCTTTCTCTGTCTCTCCTTGTTCAGCTTCATTTCATCTGAGACCAGAATGGATTCAATTCCATCAAACATCCTTTCATCTTTCTGTCTTTCATCCACTACTCACTAGCATGGATTCATGTGTCCATATGTGCTTGTGCTTTGAACGAATATCACGAATGAATGAGGACAAAAACAAACATGTCCTAGGATGCCCGGGTGGGTCGTGTCACGGAGTTCTGTGGTTCTGTGTCACAAAAGCAGTAATCAGAATTAGATCATTGTCATGTCGGTGAAAACATGATCAAAAGGGACGACTCTCTCCCTCACAGGCATATTTCACTGTTCAGAAGTGTTAATGTGTCATCTCCAGTGTCAACTGTAGCACTGTAAACACTACTCACGCTACTCACTGTCAACAGCTTTTCGTCTCTCAACATGTTACACTCACAAACCTTACCTCACCGATAGTTCACGGGCCATTAGAGAGACAAGAAACTGTGAGCCGTCTGGAAAATAAGTGTCAATCATTGTCCCTCAAGGCAACAGATAGGAGTTTGTGGTGGTAACTGTTGAGGCACTCTATTTCCAGGAGTATTATGAGTTTGGTGGCGGGAGGAGGAAACTGGGAGAGGAGTGTTCAGTTTTCACCACATGAGTCATGTATTAACACTGGTGGCAACTAACCCCCCTCTTTCCTTAACATGGCACAATCCAAAGTGTGCCTGCACTTCTGAGTAACTCCCCTGTGGCCGCAGCAGTGGTCTAGAGCTGGTCCTGCCATTGACATTTTGATACAATTATCCATTTAGGTGTGGGAGGCGTGGGCTAAACTGCAACACATGTACCTCACAGCGGCAAACAAAGAACAAAAGGTCTGGGGCTGGAGCTGCTCCACCAGGCCCTCTAGAAAACCTTCAGCCCCAACTCACCGACCAACCATCAGACCGCGCCCGCCTCTCGTCTGACCACGGTCTCACAGTCTCCACCATAACGACAGACAGACAGTGGGGTGGGTGTCCGGGGATGCCGCTGTGAGCGCTGCTATAGGTGTGTTGCTGGAGAGACAAGGAACTCAAGCAGAGAGAACTCTCCAAGGAAAGAATGTCTGTCTCTCGCCTACCCTGTGTGGTTGTTCAGAGTCAACATTGACACCGGGCATATATAGAACAGCAAGGTCATGCAAGCCAAGTAGACTCACCTGCCTAGTATCGATCTATTCATGACTGATCTTCTATTTTTGTTCCAGTATCAGTTCTGGGTCTGGTAGACTTCCTTTGCCTCTTGTATTGGCTTGGTATGTGACCCAGAAAAGGGGCAATAACTATTCCTGACTCCATCCCTTATGTACAACGGTTGAGGGAGAGCTACAGTCCTTTCCTTCTGAATTCCCAAGCCAAGCACTAGTGCTGCGCATTAACAATGTTGACAGCATGCGGCCTGGCCCTAAAACAGCAGAGTTACACAGCTGGGGAATGGTAGGGCTAGAGCTAGAGCCAGGGCTAGAGCCAGGGATATATACAGCCAGGCCCTTGGGCAGCAGTAATGGTGGTGTAGATGTGAGCCATTGGAGCAAAGTGTGTGGGACACTGGGGATTAGGGGTGGGCTCACCAGAGGTTAATGGTCAAGGTGTTCTCTCTCCTGAACTCTGACAGCTTCCAAATGTTTCATCCTCTGACAAAATAACTTGTACTGCTGTGGAGGTAAAAAGAGGGAGATATTTTAAAGCCTTGTTTTTGCAGCAGCACATAAAGCAGCAGTACTCACCCAGCAGTGTGAGATTACAACCTGTGTTAATGATGTCGCCTCTCAGAATAGTATTGACGTATACACTGACTGTGACTGGGTTCATCAGGAAGTGCATAGAGGATGTTGTTCCCACTGTGACAATTAGAACTTATCCAATCCAAAAATGTGGATAGATGGCAACATTCACGCAAATCTGAAAGTGCGAACCACCGTATTTAACCATGGCAAGGTGACTGGGAACATGGACATGAACAAACAGGCCAGCTATGACATCCGTAAGGCAATCGAAGAGGCAAAATGACAGTACAGGGACCAAGTTAAGTCGCAATTCAACGGTTAAGACACAAGGCGTATGTGGCAGGAACTCCAGACAATCACGGATTATAAAGGGAAAGCCAGCCACATCACGGACACCGGCGCCTTGCGGACACCGATGCCTTGCTCCAGGATGAGCTAAACACCTTCTTCGCCTACTTCAACAAAAACAACATCGAGCCATCATTCGCCGTGGCCGATGTAAGTAATTTAAGCATCCCAAGCCACATCCTCAGAGCATGTGCAGACCAGCTGACTGGAGTGTTTACGGACATATTCAAGCTCTCCCTATTGCAGTCTGTTGTTCCCACTTGCTCCAAGATGTCCACCATTGTTCCTGAACCCAAGAAAGTGCAGGTAACTGAACTAAATTACTATCGGCCCATAGCATTTACCTCTGTCATCATGAGAGGCATTTTGAGAGGCTAGTTAAGGACCATATCACCTCCATACCTGACACCCTAGACCCACTACAATTCGCATATCGGCCCAACAGATCCACGGACTACGCATTAGACTGCTCAATGGCCTATTTCCACCTGGACAAGATAAATACCTATGCTCAGCCTTCAACACCAATGTGCCCTCCAAGCTCATCACTAAGCTCAGGGCCCTGGGTCTGAACCTCTCCCTGTGCAACTGGGTCCTGATGGACCGACCCCAAGTGCTGAAGGTGGGCAACAACACCTCCACTATGCTGATCCACAACACGGGGGGCCCACAGGGGTGCGTGATCAGCCCCCTCCTGTACTCCATGTTCACCCATGACTGCGTGGCCATGCACATCTCCAATTCGGTCATCAAGTTTTCAGATGACACAACAGTGATAAGCCAGATTACCAACAACGAGACAGCCTACAGGGAGGAGGTGAGGGCCCTGGTGGAGTGGTGCCAGGAAAATAACCTCTCTCTCAATGTCAACAAAACGAAGGAGCCGATCATGGACTACAGGAGAGAGCAGAGGGAGCACGCTCCCATCCACATCGAAGTTCCTCGGCGTACACATCACTGACAAACTGAAATGGTTCACCCACACAGACAGTGTGGTGAAGAAAGTGCAACCGCACCTCTTCAACCTCATGAGGCTGAATAAATTTGGTTTGGCCCCCTAAGACCCTCACACACTTCAACAGATGCACCATTGAGAGCATCCTGTCCAGTTGTATCACCCCCTGTTAAGGCAATTGAACTGTCCGCAACCGCATGGCTCTCCAAAGGGTGGTGCGGTCAGCCCAACGCATCATCAGGGGCCCACTGCCTGCCCTCCAGGAAATCTACAGTTGTGGCCAAAAGTTTTGAGAATGACACAAATATTCATTTTCACAAAGTCTGCTGCCTCAGTTTGTATGATGGCAATTTGTATATACTCCAGAATGTTATGAAGAGTGATCAGATGAATTGCAAAGTCCCTCTTTGCTATGGAAATGAACTGAATCCCCAAAAACATTTCCACTGAATTTCAGCCCTGCCACAAAAAGACCAGCTGACATCATGTCAGTGATTCTCTCGTTAACACAGTGTTGGCGAGGACAAGGCTGGAGATCACTCTGTCATGCTGATTGAGTTTGAATAACAGACTGGAAGCTTCAAAAGGAGGGTGGTGCTTGGAATCATTGTTCTTCCTCTGAAAAACCATGGTTACCTGGAAGGAAACACGTGCCATCATCATTGCTTTGCACAAAAAGGCCTTCACAGGCAAGGATATTGCTGCCAGTAAGATTGCACCTAAATCAACCATTTTATCAGATCATCAAGAACTTCAAGGAGAGCAGTTCAATTGTTGTGAAGAAGGCTTCAGGGCGCCCAAGAAAGTTCAGCAAGTGCCAGGACCGTCTCCCAAAGTTGATTCAGCTGCAGGATCGGGGCACCACCAGTACAGAGCTTGCTCAGGAATGGCAGCAGGCAGGTGTGAGTGCATATGCACGCACAGTGAGGCGAATACTTTTGGAGGATGGTCTGGCGTCAAGAAGGGCAGCAAAGTAGCCACTTCTCTCCAGGAAAAACATCAGGGACAGACTAATATTCTGCAAAAGGTACAGGGATTGGACTGCTGAGGACTGGGGTAAAGTCATTTTCTCTGATGAATCCCCTTTCTGATTGTTTGGTGCATCCGGAAAAAAGCTTGTCCGGAGAAGACAATGTGAGCGCTACCATCAGTCCTGTGTCATGACAACAGTAAAGCATCCTGAGCCCATTCATGTGTGGGGTTGCTTCTCAGCCAAAGGAATGGGCTCACTCACAATTTTGCCTAAGAACACAGCCATGAATAAAGAATGGTACCAACACATCCTCCGAGAGCAACTTCTCCCAACCATCCAGGAACAGTTTGGTGACGAACAATGCCTTTTCCAGCATGATGGAGCACCTTGCCATAAGGCAAAAGTGATAACTAAATGGCTCAGGGAACAAAACATCGATATTTTGGGTCCATGGCCAGAAAACTCCCCAGACCTTAATCCCATTGAGAATTTGTGGTCAATCCTCAAGAGGCGGGTGGACAAACAAAACCCCACAAATTCTGACAAACTCCAAGCATTGATTATGTAAGCATGGGCTGCCATTAGTCAGGATGTGGCCCAGAAGGTCATTGACAGCATGGCAGGGCAGATTGCAGAGGTCTTGAATAAGAAGGGTCAACACTGCAAATATTGACTCTTTGCATAAACTTCATGTAATTGTCAATAAAAGCCTTTGACACTTATGAAATACTCATAATTATACTTCAGAATTCCATAGTAACATCTGACAAAAATATCTAAAGACACTGAAGCAGCAAACTTTGTGCAAATTAATATGTGCCATTCTCAAAACTTTTGGCCACGACTGTACAGCACCCAGTGTTACAGGAAGGCCAAGAAGATCCTCAAGGACCTCGTGGCAGAGCCTAGGCCTGTTCCCCCCGTTACCATCTAGAAGGCGGAGACAGTACAGGTGCATCACAGATGGGACCAAGAGACTGAAAAACAGCTCCTATTTCCAGGCCATCAGACTGTTAAACAGTCCTCACTAGCCGGCCTCCGCCCAGTACCCTGGCCGGAACTTAGTCACTGTTCTAGTCAGCTACCACCCGGTATTCTATCCTGCACCTTAGAGACTGCTGCCATATGTACACAGTCATTGAACACTTGTCACATACTGTTTTACCCATTGTATTTGTATATACTGTATTCTAGTCATGGCTTATCCTATTTAACTACTGCTGTACACACTTTTTCTATTCATATAATGTCCATACTGTCTTTACACATCATTATATGTTGCTTGTTTGTATTTTTCTTAATTTTTTAAATCTAGATTGTGTATATTGTTTATTTTCTACTGCTAGGTATTACTACAATGTTGGAGCTAGAGACCCAAGCATTTCGCTGCACCTGCGATAATATCTGCAAATCTGTGTTCAAGACCAATAAACTTTGATTTGAATAAAACATACCACGCAGCTGAGAAAACATAAGTCAAGAGCACGTCTAATACCTATGGGGTAATTTTATCCTGCCACTATTGTGGGAAAAATATGTTTATATTTTGTTTACATTGATGTATGTATGCAGACGAGCACAAAAAAAGGACTTCAGTGAGAATTGTGTTTTATGTGTTTAAGAAAAAGCTTTAAATGACTGCAATCTCAATCAGTGCGTTGCAGGCTTGCAACGGTCATTAAATAAAAGAGATCGCAACATGAGGTTAGACTTGCCTCTGTCTGTGCTTGCTCTGAGGAGGGTTTGATAACATTAGAGGCAAGTTGATGATGATGACTCCAGGTGATATTGAATGTCACTGAATACCTCTGTGTTGACTACCAACGTCTGTGGAGTTTCCCTGTTGTACTGCAGTCTGACATACAGTACCAATCAAAAGTTTGGACACACCTACTCATTCCAGGGTTTTTCTTTCATTTTACTAGGGATGCATGACATATCGGTGAACATAACGGAATTGGCCGATATTAGCTAAAAATGCCAAACATCGGTATCGGCCGATGTCTAGTTTAATGTTGATGTGCAAAACCGATGTCAAAGCTGACGTGCATACCTATATAACGTAGGTACATGATGTAATGGCGCCACGTACAATTGTGAGCAGTCAACAAGTCGAGCAGTCATTTAAAAGAGTAAGAACTTTTCAGCGAGACAACTCAAAGGCAAAATCCATTAAAACCAAGATAATGGAATTCCTTGCCCTTGACAATTAACCGTTCTGTCGTGGGTGATGTTGGCTTTTGCCGACTGGTTGAGCACGGTACACACTACCAAGTGCGCTATTTTTCAGATGTTGCCCCACCTGAGTTACACAGTAATAGCATCACTGCTGTTAGCTTCACAACATACAGTTGAAGTAGCAAGTTTACACAGACTTAGGTTGGAGTCATTAAAACTAGTTTTTCAACCACTCCACAAATGTCTTGTTAATTAACAAACTATAGTTATGGCAAGTCGGTGAAGACATCTACTTTGTGCAAAACACAAGTCATCACAATTCCAGTGGGTCAGAAGTTTAAATACACTAAGTTCACTGTGCCTTTAAACAGCTTGGAAAATTCCAGAAAATGATGTCATGGCTTTAGAAGCTTCTGATAGGCTAATTGACATCATTTGAGTCAATTGGAGGTGTACCTGTGGATGTATTTCAAGGCCTACCTTCAAGCTCTGTGCCACTTTGCTTGACATCATGGGAAAATCAATAGAAATCAGACCTCAGAAAAAAATTATAGACCTCCACAAGTCTGGTTCATCCTTGGGAACAATTTCTGAAGGTACCACGTTCATCTGTACAAACAATAGTACGCAAGTATAAACACCATGGGACCACGCAGCCGTCATACCGCTCAGGAAGGAGACGCATTCTGTCTCCTAGAGATGAATGTACTTTCGTGCGAAATGTGCAAATTAATCCCAGAACAATAGCAAAGGACCTTGTGAAGATGCTGGAGGAAACAGGTACAAAAGTATCTATATCCACAGTAAAACGAGTCCTATATTCACATAACCTGAAAGGCCGCTCAGCAAGGAAGAAGCCACTGCTCCAAAACCGCCATAAAAAAAGCCCAACTACGGTTTGCAACTGCACATGGGGACAAAGATCATACTTTTTGGAGAAATGTCCTCTGGTCTGATGAAACAAAAATATAACTGTTTTGCCATAATGACCATTGTTATGTTTGGAGGGAAAAGGGGGAGGCTTGCAAGCCGAAGAACACCATCCCAACTGTGAAGCACAGGGGTGACAGCATCATGCTGTGGGGGTGCTTTGCTGCAAGAGGGACTGGTGCACTTCACAAAATAGATGGCATCATGAGGGAGGAAAATGATGTGGAAATATTGAAGCAACATCTCAAGCTGAAATAAATCATTCTCTCTATTATTATTCTGTCATTTCACATTCTTAAAATAAAAGTGGTGATCCTAACAGATCTAAGACAGGGAATTTTTACTTGGATTAAATGTCAGGAATTGTGAAAACTGAGTTTAAATGTATTTAGCTAAGGTGTATGTAAACTTCAACTGTACATACTATGGAATGCAGTTTGGGTCTTTGCGTATCAAAAAAGATACAGTAGCACTGTCAAAGCTGTACAAAAAAGTCAGCAAACAAGCAAACACTGGCCACGAATACTGCGTTGGTAATAAAGCATCATTTTGTCAACCGCAACTTCTGGGGTAGCTAGCTTTAGCTTGGTACCAAGCTAGCACCAATACAACCAGCCTGAAAACAATGACCAGTAAAAACTGCAGTCATTTTCATTATTGTTCGCAATGATTTAGCAATCCTTTTGAGTATGTATTAGCTAGGTTGTCACTTGTTGTTCGCCTATTGAAATTGAACTGCAGTTCATGAAAATAAATAGCTAGTCAGCTACTTAACCCTGTTTCCCAAAGCTAATGTTATAAGCAGTCAGCTATGGAACGCAGTTTGGGTCTTTACGTGTCAAAAGAGATACTACTATTTGACACGTCAAATAACACAATTCTATTATAGAATGTTGTGTGTGATGAATTTGCATGTGCAACCCAAGCGCCACCACTACTATCAGTAGCTTTGTCAAAGCTGTACCAAAAGTCTGCAAACAAGCAAACACCGGCCACAAACGATGTGTTTACAATACCGCATTGGTAATAAGGCATCATTTGTTCGACCGCAACTTATTTGATATTTAGCTAGCTTTAGCCTAGTTAGCACCAATACAACTTGTCGCTTTGCTGTGTTTTTGGGGAAGAACATTGTTTGCATCAAATCCATCAGCTAGCTAACTTTTTTTACTGTCCAGAGCTTGGGGAAGGGTAGGTGCGTGAGACAACTTTACCAGCATCATAGCGATACGTATTGATTAATCGTGTGACATATGAAATAGTGATAGTGAGTGTAATCAATGTGTAATAACTACATAAAAAATGTATGAACACATTCAATTATTATGTGATGTGCAGTCATATTCAGGTCCTGATTGGTCAACAAGCTTATTTGACACGTCAAATAGTGTTATTTGACGTGTATCTTTTTTGACATGAAAAGACCCAAACGGCGTTCCACAGCCAGCGAGCTTCATCTGGCTAGTGAGGCTCTACTGGAATGGGTTGTGTTGTGAAGCTAGCCACAATAAGGATTAGGCACAATAGTGGAATTTGCGGTTTGCCTTCAAAATAAACGTATGTCATTGACAGTGATGCAAATTAATACAAATAGTAGAATTGCCATAATTTTATTTTGAAGGCTAACCGCAAAGTCCACTATTGTGGCTAATCCTTATTGTGGCTAGCTTCACATAGATGGGTCAGACCACTATTAATCAAGTAAGAACTGTCTTACAAATTAAGGTTATTTTAGCTAACTATAGCTACTGAAACAGATTGTCGTTTGCTATGTTTTTGGGGAAGAAAAATTGTTTGCATCCATGAGTTGGCTAGCTTTTATTTATGACCAGCACTGTAGGTGCGCGAGACAACTTTACCAGCATCATAGCATACTTATCGATGAATCTTTGTGACATATGAAATACGAGTGATAGTGTAATCAATGTGTAATAACTACGTAAAAGTGTATGAACGTGTTAAATGATTATGTGACGTGCAGTCATATTCAGGTCCTGATTGGTCAACAAGCTTATTTGACATGTCAAATAGTGTTATTTGATGTGTATCTTTTTTGGCACGCAGAGACCCAAACGGCGTTCCATAGCAAATCCTAGTTGAGAATGAAATGACTGAACATATGAACAACAAATCAGCACAGCAAGTCAGTTAAATAAATAGGTTTTGATGGTAATGTTTATGGTTATGTTTTATTGGTAGCTGGGACTTACGTAAATTATTATCTCCGCATGTGGGGTTCCCACCGTGAAACATGGAGGAGGTGGTGTGATGGTGCTTTGCTGGTGACACTGTCTGTGATTTATTTAGAATTCAAGGCACACCTAACCAGCATGGCTACCACAGCATTCTGCAGCGATACACCATCCATCTGGTTTGCGCATAGTGGGACTATAATTTGTTTTTCTACAGGACAATAACTCAACACACCTCTAGGCTATTTAAAGGCTATTTGACCAAGAAGGAGAGTGATGGAGTGCTGCATCAGATGACCTGGCCTCCACAATTACCCGACCTCAACCCAATTGAGATGTTTTGGGATGAGTTGGACCTCAGAGTGAAGGAAAAGCAGCCAACAAGTACTCAGCATATATGGGAACTTCTTCAAGACTGTTGGAAAAGCATTCCAGGTGAAGCTGGTTGAGAGAATGCCAAGAGTGTGCAAAGCTGTCATCAAGGCAAAGGGTGGCTACTTTGAAGAATCTCAAATATAAAATATATTTTGATTCGTTTCACACAATTTTTTGGGGACACACCGACTCGTACTGTACATCTGCATAGCGTTTCTGCTGCAGGGGAGGACCTGAGTGGATCAAGTCAGGGGCCTCGGAGGGGTCACTAGAGATATTTATACCCTGTTTAAACTTAATCCAACAGATCCAATTTGGCAACATCACATCCTCTGCTTTGTCTCACATACTCACAACCAGTATAAGCCATCATCAGCCCCTTCATAAATGGCCCTGAGTCCCTGTACTTCTACATATAGTTTGTGCACTCCTGTTGCGTCAAACTGTATGCGTTCTGGCAGAAGTCCATTCATTTCATTGGCCGGCAATCTGCACCGCTGCGACTCATCAGCTGGACTAGGTTGCGGTGCGTGGCACTGTGTGCAGTGTGTCGTGTGCGTTGGGCTTTTCCAACTTGTGCGTTGCTTTGCCGTGCGGTATCAGACACGGAAGTAGACTGTTAATATGTAGCGTGATTCTTTTTGTTGTGATGCGGCACATGGATTGTGAAGACCACCTAAAATGTACTGTAGGGCAATATAATGATGCAACCTGTGTGCATTCAGCGTTGTAGCCCTTGTTTTGTTCCAGGGCTGTTTTGAGGCCATTGTTAATTAATGACTTCAGTAAGACTTCAGCACAGTCCCAGGGGGAGCCAGGGCACTATAACTCAGTTCCACATTACTCCCTCCCAGGGACCAAACAGGAAAGCATCATGCTACCTTCACTCCCCACGCAGAGAGGCTGGAGGGATGAGGGGGGCTAGAGGGAGGAGGAGGGAGGCCCTGCTCAGAGCTCCAACATGACGAGGTCCACGAGGGCCAGTTCAACCATCTCAGTCATTAACCCTCCACACACACACACACACACACACACACACACACACACACACACACACACACACACACACTGGCTGCTATCCTTATCTGTGCTCGTGCTGTGAGGAGTAGGTCATCTAGTGGTGCAGGCAGCAGATCATCTGGTGGTGCAGGTCATCTAGTGGTGCAGGTCATCTAGTGGTGCAGGTCATCTAGTGGTGCAGGCAGCAGGTCATATAGTGGTGCAGGTCATCTAGCGGTGCAGGTCATCTAGTGGTGCAGGTCATCTAGTGGTGCAGGCAGCAGGTCATATAGTGGTGCAGGTCATCTAGCGGTGCAGGTCATCTAGCGGTGCAGGTCATCTTGCGGTGCAGGTCATCTAGTGGTGCAGGTCATCTAGTGGTGCAGGTCATCTAGTGGTGCAGGCAGCAGGTCATATAGTGGTGCAGGTCATCTAGCGGTGCAGGTCATCTAGTGGTGCAGGTCATCTAGTGGTGCAGGTCATCTAGTGGTGCAGGTCATCTAGTGGTGCAGGTCATCTAGCGGTGCAGGTCATCTAGCGGTGCAGGTCATCTTGCGGTGCAGGTCATCTAGCGGTGCAGGTCATCTAGCGGTGCAGGTCATCTAGCGGTGCAGGTCATCTAGCGGTGCAGGTCATCTAGCGGTGCAGGTCATGTAGCGGTGCAGGTCATCTAGTGGTGCAGGTCATCTAGTGTTACAGGTCATCTAGTGGTGCAGGTCATCTAGCGGTGCAGGTCATCTAGTGGTGCAGGTCATCTAGTGGTGCAGGTCATCTAGTGTTACAGGTCATCTAGTGGTGCAGGTCATCTAGTGGTGCAGGTCATCTAGTGGTGCAGGTCATCTAGTGTTACAGGTCATCTAGTGTTACAGGTCATCTAGTGGTGCAGGTCATCTAGTGTTACAGGTCATCTAGTGGTGCAGGTCATCTAGTGTTACAGGTCATCTAGTGGTGCAGGTCATCTAGTGGTGCAGGTCATCTAGTGGTGCAGGTCATCTAGTGGCTGTTGCCCGATATACATAGACTTGAAATCACTTTAATAATGGAACACTCGTCACTTTAATAATGTTTACATATTTTGCATTACTGATCTCATATGTACATAATGTATTCTATTCTACTGTGTTTTAGTATATGCTGCTCTGACATTGCTTGTCCAAATATTTATATATTCTTTATTGCATTCCTTTACTTTGGATTTGAGTGTATTACTGCACCGTTGGTGCTAGAAACACAAGCAATTCACTACACCCACAATAACATCTGTTAAACGGATATGTGACCCAATACAATTGTATTTTATTTGATGCAGATCCAGTGTTATAGGTCATCTAGTGGTGCAGGTCATCTAGTGGTGCAGGTAATCTGGTGTTACAGGTCATCTAGTGGTGCAGGTCATCTAGTGGTGCAGGTAATCTAGTGTTAAAGGTCATCTAGTGGTGCAGGTCATCTAGTGGTGCAGGTAATCTAGTGTTACAGGTCATCTAGTGGTGCAGGTCATCTAGTGTTGCAGGTCATCTAGTGTTACAGGTCATCTAGTGGTGCAGGTCATCTAGTGTTACAGGTAATCTAGTGGTGCAGGTCATCAAGTGGTGCAAGTAATCTAGTGTTACAGGTCATCTTGTGGTGCAGGTCATCTAGTGTTACAGGTCATCTAGTGGTGCAGGTCATCTAGTGGTGCAGGTAATCTGGTGTTACAGGTCATCTAGTGGTGCAGGTCATCTAGTGGTGCAGGTCATCTAGTGGTGCAGGTCATCTAGTGGTGCAGGTCATCTAGTGGTGCAGGTCATCTAGTGTTACAGGTCATCTAGTGGTGCAGGTCATCTAGTGTTGCAGGTCATCTAGTGTTACAGGTCATCTAGTGGTGCAGGTCATCTAGTGTTACAGGTAATCTAGTGGTGCAGGTCATCAAGTGGTGCAAGTAATCTAGTGTTACAGGTCATCTTGTGGTGCAGGTCATCTAGTGTTACAGGTCATCTAGTGGTGCAGGTCATCTAGTGTTACAGGTCATCTAGTGGTGCAGGTCATCTAGTGGTGCAGGTCATCTAGTGTTACAGGTCATCTAGTGGTGCAGGTCACCTAGTGGTGCAGGTAATCTAGTGGTGCAGGTCATCTAGTGTTACAGGTCATCTAGTGGTGCACCTCCCACAATCCTCTACACCCTCCCCGACCCCCTCCAATCACCTTCCAGAGTTCACTCTTTTACCACACAACCTCACACACTGACACACACGCCATATACTCCTTACTGTATTCGTTCTTAAATGAATATCTCATTGTGTCAGAGGGGGGTGAAACCCCCGACAGTGCATATAAAATAAGGAACACTGGATGAAGTTACCGGCACTATAAACAAGTACCTGGGTGCAGTGTGACAGGAGAAAAACATAAAGAAGCCATCTCTCTGTTCTCTTGAGGCTTGATATGACACCTGACAGAGGATCTGTCGCGGCAGGGTAGCCTAGTGGTTAGAGCATTGGACTAGTAATCGAAAGGTTGCAAGTTTGAATCCCCGAGCTGACAAGGTACAAATCTGTCGTTCTGCCCCTGAACAGGCAGTTAACCCACTGTTCCTAGGCCGTCATTGAAAATAAGAATTTGTTCTTAACTGACTTGCCTAGTAAAATAAAGGTAAAAAAATAAATAAAATAAATATTTTAAAAATCTGCTGGGGTTCTGTAATGTTCTCCTGAGGTTTGATATGAAACCTGACAGAGACGCTGCTGGGGTTCTGTAATGTTCTCCTGAGGTTTGATATGAAACCTGACAGAGACGCTGCTGGGGTTCTGTAATGTTCTCCTGAGGTTTGATATGGAACCTGACAGAGAAGCTGCTGGGGTTCTGTAATGTTCTCCTGAGGTTTGATATGAAACCTGACAGAGAAGCTGCTGGGGTTCTGTAATGTTGAAGTTGAAGATAATTGGAACATAAAGCATGGAGTGTGTATGTAATATTTGTATTTACAGTATGTGTATGCATTACAAGGGTGTGCACTGACTATGGATGAAGTCCGTCCCTCCCTGGCCTTACCCATGACGATGAGGGTGTAGTTGAGAGTGATACTTCCGAAGCCGTTGGTGACGCGGCACATGTAAACCCCTGCGTCCCCCAGCTCCACCTCTTTGATCTTCAGGCTCTTTTTTAGCACCCGGTAGCGGCTCCAGCCCGGGTGGACGTTACGCCCATCCTTCACCCACAGCACCAGAGGAGGAGGGTCACCCTCTACGGGGCACGCAAGCCGCACCGTCCGCCCCAGCCTGGCCGTCTGACACTCCTCCACCTGACGACTCACCCACGGTGGACCTGGAAGGAGCAGAGAGCGATGGGCAGAGTACGGTCATTGTTCAGTTCCACAAAATATTTTTTTTCTCTACAGCTTTCCTTTCTAAATATAAACCCTGTGTCATATTGGATCCACTGGGCTTCTGCCTCTGCATTGCTTGCTCTTTGGGGTTTTAGGCTGAGTATCTGTAAAGCACTTTGACAACTGCTGATGTAAAAAATGGCTTTTTAAAATACATTTGATTGATTTGCTGATTGGGATTATACTCCACAACAACTTGATCAAACAAACTTAATCATTTACCTCTCAGTTTATAGCTAATACTTTTTTGACTTATTCATCAGAGTTATTCGCCAGACCTGGGCATCTGGTAAGACATAGTAAAGTTCTGCTCATGGGTATTATACAGTAGCCTGCAGTGGACAGGATCCATAGTTGAATCATGCTCCATTTGCTATGAAGCTGGACAAGCTGCTCTATTCATACATTGGGGATTGTTTGAGTTTATTTTATTTTTAGAGGGACAGTGCACATTTATCAACGTTTCATAACGTAGTTTTCTTTCATATTTCACACAACTTTTCATTCCATTTCCATGTTATTGTATCAATGGGCCTTGTGTATTTGCTGGCTAAGTCATTTATATCAACTGAATATAATTCCACCATTCAAGAATAGCCAGTACTGTACACTTCATTTGCTGCTTAATTCAAACACATAAAGATGTTTTACTGACTCAGTCTATCACATGAAACATTTTATTCATTCTGTTGCCGCTGGCAACACAGGGTCAACTGACCTTGGGCCGGTGAGCCAGACGAACCATGGAAAATAAAATGGAATTACAAAGGCAGACCAGAGACCTGCTTCCCCCTAACTAACACTGGCCTGCCGTGTCTGTCTGATTCTGAGGGGGGCCCTGTGTCACCACTCCACACCACACCACAATCTGTACGTGTCCAGGCCCACAAACACAGATAGGCCCTGTGTGAGAAGGCCTGTATAGAACTGGGGCAGGCTACCCCAAGGGAACATTCCAATCAGCAAAACAAACCAACTTGGGTCCACCCAAAGTCCACTCAAAAACATAACCCTTCTCAAGAAGAGCGAGGGGCAACTTCGGGGAAGTTAAGTCAACTATTTGACGGGGAATTTCTTGCCTTCTTTCAGTACGGTCCTTGCGTGCACAACGTTCTTTTCATCCTGTTCGTTCAGCGCTCTGAGACTCCCATGAGAGCTCCGGGGTCCATTTCCTCTGGCCCTCCTGCGCTGCCTCAGAACTGGAGCCCGGTTATGTGTGTGTTGGACGGCAGTGCTCATTCATGCCTGGTACTGTCACATCCTGTAGCTGTACCAGCAGCTGCTGTGAGAACTGCCAAGATTATGGAAATTGAAAAATGATTTCTCTCTCTCTCTGCACTACACATCTATGTGTAGGAGTGAAGTGTTTTCACCTGGAGTCTACTGGTTGCCATCCAGGAAAGTGCCAGAAGAAAAAGCAGCAGAAAAAAAGTAAAGATTGTTTTGGAGACGGAATTAAATTACAGCACATTCCAGAATGTTAGACCGAGACGGTTTCACTGCACCAAGTATGGAATCAAAATTCCCCTGTCTCCACAAATAGAACAAAAGGTTGACCATAAAGACCTATTTCAGCAGGTTTGAATGTTAACACAGCATTCTGTCATAAACAAATCATTACATTGACCACTAATTCACCTTACTGGGAAAATGGCAAGATATGACTTAGTATTGTTAGTTGAAATATTGAAACAATATCTGGCAATATCTGGGTGGCCTCATTGAAACAGCCTGGCTGCCAATAAATCAGGCAGCACCAGATGAGAGTGAGACCAAGAGGCTGAAGTAAAGAGCCTTCCTTCTCCCCGATCTGATCCAAGAGCTTTGCTCACAATCACACACAACCGGGGAGAGGTGGAATAAAAGACAGAAGAGGAGGAGTAGAGTAGAGGGAGTCTGTCAGTCAGTCTGGTTGGACACACACACACACACACACACACACACACACACACACACACACACACACACACACACACACACACACACACACACACACACACACACACACACACACACACACACACACACACACACACACACACCTGCTGCTGCTGCTAAAGCCACCTGCTGAGAAACCCTGCAGTAGGAGATGTAGTCTTGTTGAGATGCTCCAGCTGGACTGAGACAGAGAGGTACCTGACTGACCATTGGCTCTATAGAGGCAGCTCTTTCCTAGACCCTTGCTCCTAGACCCATGCTCCTAGACACTTGCTCCTAGGCCCTTGCTCCTAGACCCTTGCTCCGAGACCCTTGCTCCGAGACCCTTGCTCCTAGACCCTTGCTCCGAGGCCCTTGCTCCGAGGCCCTTGCTCGTAGACCCTTGCTCGTAGACCCTTGCTCCTAGGCCCATGCTCCTCGATCCATGCTCCAGTTCTGGAAACAACATAAACAGCCTTCCTCCTCCCTATTGAAGTGTAATAAACACCCTGCCTGGTAGATCCCACCAAGTCCTACACCTGCCTTCTGAACCCTGCAGTGTGTTCTCTGTCCAACAATGACAGGGAGGGCCAAGTGTGGTAGAAACGGGGAGGGACACACACACACACACACACACACACACACACACACACACACACACACACACACACACACACACACACACACACACACACACACACACACACACACACACACACACACACACACACACACACACACACACACACACACACACGCACACACACGCACACCGATGTATAGCAGCATTGATCTGAAATTAATGTCAGCCTTTTTTCCTAATTTGTCTTGTTAAGTTTGAATGTCTTTCCCATTCAGTGTTTTTTAAAATCCAAGTTGCTGTTGAGCTGAGAGTGATACTCCATCAGCAGACGGGACATCCTGACAGACAGACCTCCCAGTGCCACAACCTACAGCAAACAACATTCCTACTTCCACCATTAGGAATGAAGGCCTATGAATCCTATTGATCCAGATAGGTAACGACATCAATAACAACAAAGAGGAAAGACATGACGTCCTCAGTGCAGTGGTGAAACTGTTACTGGTCTGGTTGTCAGAGGGATTTCAGTGCAACAGAATCCAAAACAGCTGGAACCAGCCAAGACATTTAATCTGTGTAAGACAGAAGGAGGTCACCTAACCTATGGATAACCAGGGATCACTTTAAAGCTCCACAGTGCTTGTACTCTCGTGGCCCACTCTGTTTTAGACATTTTGATAGGGGTTTTTGATTTCAGGGAGGATTTATGGGAAAGGGAGGCCGCCCCCGAGCCGCAGCCCCAGAGGAGCTTTGAAGCTGGGGCGGCCTCACCAGAGTCAGGAGGAAGGAGCTGGGCTGGTGTCATACGGAGAGCTTCAAACGGACCTCGACAGCGCTCTGCCTGGATAAATTATTATGGTTAAGGAAGTAGCAGGCCTTTGAGATGAGTGGGAGAGATAGAGAGAAACAGAGAAAGAGAGAGAGAGTGAGAGAGTGAGAGCTAGAGAGAGCAAGAGAGGAAGGAGAAGAGAGGGAGAGAAAGAGAGATTGGAAGGAAGATATTGGAGGAACCTGCTTGTTGCTGTGAGTAGAGTAGAATGGACACATGCAGATCGCCACATGCTCATCGCGAAGGACTACTGAACATGTGTCCTTCAGACCAGAACAAGGGAGAGCACTGCAATAACTTCCATCAAAGGACAGCTCATCAAAAGATCATGTTGAAAGAAGCTCTTCTGGGGTGGTGTCCAGACAGGCTGGTGGACGATACCATTACAGCTGGATTCATAAGAAGAGACATCGCAAGTATATGAGCAGCTTTCAACGGCAAGCGAGGAGAGAAGTCAAACACCACAGTGCTGATACAACGTTATCAGGCAGAAGATAGGCAGCCTTTAAACAAGTTCCTGCCAAGGTGCCATCCATCTTGAGTTTGATATTTTCTCATTCAGAGATCAACCCTGCTCATCTCTGTGCCCATATCCTGGCATGGGGGGGGGGGGCTAGGCAGAGAGGCCTAATGTAATGTTTGCCTTCACTGATAGGACAGTTAGACCAAACAGAGCCAGGTCTCGGTCTAGTGTGTGGAAATCAGGTTCCAGATCACCGGTGAGAGATTACACCTTTGGCCTGATGCGTGACATGGTAATGTATAGGAAAATGAGTCAAAGACAACAATAAGAGGGCTTGGTCAACAGAGCTAGGTAAACAATCCCCCCGTCTACCTCTGGTTCACCCCGGTGTCTGTCACTCCCACTCCTCAATCAAACACCCAGTCAGTCAACTCCTCATTAGTAGTCATTCCTGCATGCAGGCCTGCTACCTTCATATCTAATAACTTTGGCCCATTACTTAGGCAAATTCTTGGTCAGGCTATTTATAATGGTAAGGTCCCATCTCTTCTTCCCATTCCAAACTCTGATCCCTTTCTCAGTTGAGTGACGTCTACCTGAATACTCCCTACATCCTGAAAACCCTCATCCTTGTGTCTTCTGCCATCCCTTAATAAATATTGTTTATGTCTATAAAAGGGGTCCCCTGTCCCCACCTGTCCCAGGTCCAGCTGTTAGTCTATAGAGGAGCAGCTAGGTACTAATCCATCCTGTCATCCTAGGAGCCACACAACACTTCATCAATTACACTGAACAAAAATATAAACACAACATGCAACAATTTCAAAGATTTTACTGATTTTATGGTCCATATAAGGAGATCAAGTCCATTTAAATCAATTCATTAGGCCCTAATCTATTTATTTCAAATGACCGTGAATACAGATATGCATCTATTGGTCACAGATACCTTAAAAATAAAGTAGAGGCATGGATCAGAAAACCAGTCAGTATTTGCCTCATGCAGCGTAACACATCTCCTTCACATAGAGTTGATCGTGCTGTTGATTGTGGCCTGTGGAATGTTGTCCCACTCCTCTTCAATGGCTTTGCAAAGTTGCTGGATATTGGCGGGAACTGGAACACGCTATCGTACACGTCAATCCAGAGCATCCGAAACATGCTCAATGGGTGCCATGTCTTGTGAGTATGCAGGCCATGGAAGAACTGTGTACAGATCCTTGCGACATGGGGCTGTATCATGCTGAAACATGAGGTGATGGTGGCGGGTGAATGGCAGGACAAGGGGCCTCAGGATCTCGTCACGGTATCTCTGTGCATTCAAATTGTCATCAATAAAAATGCAATTGTGTTCTTGGTCCATAGTTTATACCTACCCATACCATAACCCCACCATCACCATGGGGCACTCTGTTGACATCAGCAAACCGCTCGCCCACATGACGCCATACACACAGTCTGCCATCTGTCCAGTACAGTTGAAACCGGGATTCATCCGTGAAGAGCACACTTCTCCAGGCTGCCAGTGGCTATCGAAGGTGAGCATTTGTCCACTGAAGTCGGTTACGACGCTGAACTGCAGTCAGGTCACGACCCTGGTGAGGACGACGAGCATGCAGATGAGCTTCCCTGAGACAGTTTTTGGCAGTTGGTGCAGAAATGATTTGGTTGTGCAAACCCACAGTTTCATCAGCTGTTCAGGTGGCTGGTGAAAAAGCCAGATGTTGAGGTCCTGGGCTGACGTGGTTACACGTGGTCTGGGGTTGTGAGGCCAGTTGGACATATTGCCAAATTCTCTAAAACCACTTTGGAGGTGGCTTATGGTAGAGAAATGAACATTCAATTATCTGGCAACAGCTCTGGTGGACATTCCTGCAGGCAGCATGCCAATTTCACATTTTAGAGTGGCCTTTTATTACCCCAGGCACAAGGTGCACCTGTGTAATGATCATGCTGTTTAATAAGCTTCTTGATATACCACACATGTCAGGTGGATGGATTGTCTTGGCAAAAGGAGAAATGCTCACTAACAGGAATGTAAATAAATTTGTGACCAACATTTTAGAGCAATAAGCTTTTTGTGCATATGAAACATTTCTGTGATCTTTTATTTCAGCTAATGAAACATGGGACCAACACTTTACATGTTGTGTTTATGCTTTTGTTCACATCCAAGACATCATCTCAATCCCATGATGATTTCATGGGCAGGTCGCGTTATTTTACTCAGTCTCTTCCAACACTCCACCTAGAGGTGTTTTGAGACAAGCTGGAGTTGACTATAGTGCTACAACCGTGGCTGTAAATGGACAGTAGAGTGTGTCTGTCATTACGCTGGCTTTCCTTGGTTCCCTCTCCGTCCATCTCACCCCACTAGAGCCCATCCAACCCTCCAGCTGTCTCTCAGACAGACAGCATAGAACTCAGTCTTGGAATCTTGGAAGAACACTCACTCCCCTACCTTCATAGAAAAACACACAGAAACCTGGTCATTCCTTAAATTCAGACCATTTTACATTTCTGGAGGGTGACGTCGAGTGTCTGCCTCTTTTTAGCTCTGGCATGTTGGAGCAAATGCTATGCCCGCTCCACCTCCACCATGGCAGAAGCTGGCAAGGGCACAAGGCCTGATCTGTTCGCCCTGACATCAGGCCCATGTGGGGAGGTGGGTGGGTGATTGTGTAGTATGGGCATGGGGGCAATGATGTACCCACCTCTGACTCCCCTCTCCATACCACCGGTCCGAACACACTCACTGGAGCAGATATAAATGTCCTTCTCTCCTTTCAGCGTGAATGGAATTCATGTGAGTCAGAGGAGGGAGTGATGGGGACTGGGTGCTCTATCTACACACTCTGTCTGAAGCCTGGAGGCTCAGGTTCCATAGTTGTGTTGTTTCCTATCAGATCTGGGCACAATGTTATGAAGGTAAGAGGACCCAACCCACAGCCCTGGCCTGTAGTCACCCAATGGAGGTGGTATGGGACTACGTGTATCTGTTCACACACAGGGTGGACCACCAGCATCTCAGACCACAGGGAAGGGCAACAATGCGCCAATTTTGCCCTCATAAACAGAGCCACAGCTCCACAGGGATTCTGGGTAATGTTGTAGAATGCCGGCCCCATCAGAAGTAATGAGCACCTGCTTATTAAACACAACCCTTTGTGTCAACAGTCCACACCGACAGACAGCTAGGGTCTCATGCCAGGCTCCTAATCCTGGTTTGGCTCTGGCTCGACACAGTATTTAATGTTTACATGTTCAGCTGTGTCTCACAGACACAGCTTGCTACCGCTGAGGCTGCTGGTCTGTCTGTCACTGCGTGATGTGCGTGCCAGAGCAGACTCGGTAGAGAGGGCAGGGAGGGAGGGCAAGGCAGGGAGGGAGGAAGGGCAGGGTAGCTTGGATAACAATAACCCAGACAAGAGCGTGTTGCACAGGGCCAGGGAGGGCAAGGCAGGGCTGCATAACAAGCACCCAGACAAGAGTGTGTTGCACAGGGCAAGGCAGGGAGGGTAGAATCGGAGGGCAGGGCATGGAAGGCAGGGAAAGAGGGATGGAGGGCAGAGCATGGAGGGCAGGGAGGACTAGGCAGGGAGTGAGGTGAGGGCAGGGAGGACTAAGCAGGGAGAGAGAGGAGGGCATGGAGAGAGGGGAGGGCAAGGTATGCAGGCAGGGAGGGAGGGCAGGGAGGAGTAGGCAGGGAGAGAGGGGAGGGCAGGGAGGGCAAGGTAGGCAGGCAGGGAGGGAGGGCAAGGCAGGGAGGGCAGGCTGCATAACATTCACCCAGACAAGAGCGTGTAGCATAGGGCCAGGGAGGGCCAGACCACTACTACTTTACACAAACATCAGGGGGGCCGGGTAGGCGCTCCATCTCTCTCTCTTTCATCAGGAGGGCAGGGTGGGTGCTCCCTCTCTCTCTCTTTCATCAGGGGAGCCGGGTGGGCGCTCCCTCTCTCTCTCTCTTTCATCAGGGGGCCGGGTGGGCGCTCTCTCTCTCTCTCTTTCATCAGGAGGGCCGGGTGGCGCTCCCTCTCTCTCTCTTTCATCAGGGGGGCCGGGTGGGCGCTCCCTCTCTCTCTCTTTCATCAGGGGGCCGGGTGGGCGCTCCCTCTCTCTCTTTCATCAGGAGGGCCGGGTGGGCGCTCCCTCTCTCTCTCTTTCATCAGGAGGGCCGGGTAGGCGCTCCCTCTCTCTCTCTTTCATCAGGGGGGCCGGGTAGGCGCTCCCTCTTTCTCTCTTTCATCAGGAGGGCCGGGTGGGCGCTCCCGCTCTCTCTTTCATCAGGAGGGCCGGTTGGGCTCTCCCTCTCTCTCTCTTTCTTTCATCAGGGGTCTGGGTGGGCTCTCCCCCTCTCTCTTTCATCAGGGCAGCCGGGTGGGCGCTCCCTCTCTTTCTTTCATCAGGAGGGCCATGTGGGCGCTCCCTCTCTCTCTCTTTCATCAGGAGGGCCGGGTGGGCGCTCCCGCTCTCTCTTTCATCAGGGGGGCCGGGTGGGCGCTCCCTCTCTCTCTTTCATCAGGGGGGCCGGGTGGGCGCTCCCTCTCTCTCTCTTTCATCAGGGGAGCCCGGTGGGCGCTCCCTCTCTCTCTCTCTTTCATCAGGGGAGCCGTGTGGGCGCTCCCTCTCTCTCTCTCTTTCATCAGGAGGGCCGTGTGAGCGCTCCCTCTCTCTCTCTCTTACATCAGGGGGGCCGTGTGGGCGCTCCCTCTCTCTCTCTTTGATCAGGAGGGCCGGGTGGGCGCTCCCCCTCTCTCTCGCATCAGGGGGGCCGTGTGGGCGCTCCCTCTCGCTCTCTTTCATCAGGAGGGCCGTGTGGGCGCTCCCTCTCTCGCTTTCATCAGGGGAGCCGGGTGGGGGCTCCCCCTCTCTCATCAAGAGGGCGCTCCTCCTCTCTCTTTCATCAGGGGGGCCGGGTGGGCACTCCCTCTCTCTCTTTCATCAGGGGAGCCGTGTAGGCGCTCCCCCTCTCTCTTTCATCAGGGTGCCGGGTGGGCGCTCCCCCCCTCTCTTTCATCAGGGGGGTCGTGTAGGCGCTCCCCCCCCTCTCTTTCATCAGGGGGGTCGTGTGGGCGCTCCCCCCCTCTCTTTCATCAGGGTGCCGTGTAGGCGCTCCCTCTCTCGCTTTCATCAGGGGAGCCGGGTGGGCGCTCCCCCTCGCTCTTTCATCAGGGGAGCCGGGTGGGGGCTCCCCCTCTCTCATCAAGAGGGCGCTCCTCCTCGCTCTTTCATCAGGGGGGCCGGGTGGGCGCTCCCTCTCTCTCTTTCATCAGGGGAGCCGTGTAGGCGCTCCCCCTCTCTCTTTCATCAGGGGGGTCGTGTAGGCGCTCCCCCCCCCCTCTTTCATCAGGGGGGTCGTGTGGGCGCTCCCCCCCTCTCTTTCATCAGGGTGCCTTGTAGGCGCTCCCCCCCTCTCTTTCATCAGGGGGGTCGTGTGGGCGCACCCTCTCTCTCTTTCATCAGGAGGGCCGGGTGGGCGCTCCCCCCCTCTCTTTCATCAGGGGGGGTCGTGTGGGCGCACCCTCTCTCTCTTTCATCAGGGTGCCGGGTGGGCGCTCCCCCTCTCTTTCATCAGGGGGGTCGTGTGGGCGCACCCTCTCTCTTTCATCAGGGTGCCGGGTGGGCGCTCCCCCCCTCTCTTTCATCAGGGGGGTCGTGTGGGCGCACCCTCTCTCTCTTTCATCAGGGTGCCGGGTGGGCGCTCCCCCCTCTCTTTCATCAGGGGGGTCGTGTGGGCGCACCCTCTCTCTCTTTCATCAGGGTGCCGGGTGGGCGCTCCCCCCCTCTCTTTCATCAGGGGGGTCGTGTGGGCGCACCCTCGCTCTCTTTCATCAGGAGGGCCGGGTGGGCGCTCCCTCTCTCTCTCTCATCAAGGGAGCCGGGTGGGGGCTCCCTCTCTCTTTCATCAGGGGGGTCGTGTGGGCGCACCCTCTCTCTCTTTCATCAGGGGAGCCGGGTGGGCGCTCCCTCTCGCTCTTTCATCAGGGGGGCGCTCCCTCTCTCCCCCTCTCTCATCAGGGGAGCCGGGTGGGCGCTCCCCCTCTCCCCATCTCTCATCAGGGGGGCCGGGTGGGCGCACCACCGCTCTCTTTCATCAGGGGGGCCAGGTGGGCACTCCCTCTCTCTCTCTTTCATCAGGGGAGCCTTTCATTAGCACTGTGCTGCTTAGTCCCATAACATTGTGTGACCTACGGCATTGAACCAGGGCCAGGCAGTAGTGGGCTCTAGCTGCCATTGAATGGGTGAAGCAGCAGAGTAGGGATGAAAGCCATTAAGGAGGCCCTTCCGTTGAGCCACAGGTTCTAAATGCCTGGAATGTTGGTGTTCTGAGAAAACCACAGGATTCTACAGAGAAGCCGCCCTGAGTCAATGGGAGAAACGCACAGAATGAGCATATTCACAGCGTCTGTTCTGTGACATTTTAAAAGCCTAGATTGTAGGGCTAGGAGGAGTGGTGCTGGTTGGTAGGCTCCTGTAATCCTCCTGGTTAAATGCTGTGTAATCCCACCTTTACCATGGGACAAAGAGACTGCCACAAAGCAAGCTTCCATTAGGAGGAGGGGCCCCACATGAGAACAAATTGGTCGTGACGAACACTCGGCCTGGTCTTGTACCAGTGCGCTGCTCCGACAAGCTAAATCCACGGGAATGGAGTGAACAATGGAAGGAGGGATGACAGTGGCTTTCCAATCTCTCATTCACTCCAAGGTACCCTCTCCCACCTGTGCAAACAGTGCAGCTTCGGGCTCAGGCAGGTAAAGAGCACACCCAGGGCACACTCAGGTTGACACCTCACTGACCTCCAGCAGAGTGGGGGCCTTCATCTAAACCAGGGAATGTTTGAACACCAGCCGCTCTCCTTCCTTCGTGTTTTAATGTCTCTTCTATAAATACCAACACTTCTCAAATAGCCATGCTTGAGCAATATGCTTCAAACCAAATGCAACTCATTAACTGGCTTGTTTACGTTAAGTTCCTTTCCCCTCACGCGAAACACCACAGATTTGTTTTAAGTGTGCACGCTTAACGGAGATCACAACAACAGAGAAAACTGGGACCTACTTCAGAACAATTCTCCTGTGGAATTGAAAAAAGATGGAGTGAGATATACAATATGGGGTTTGGCAAGCTGAATTCATGTGGACTGGTAAGAGCCGGACGTTAACACATTGGTGTGTGCTTCACTCACTGTGAGATCTGCCACAATGAACATCATGTTCCAATCTAATAAGAAGGCTTCTCCCTAATGAAAATGTGTTGGTTAACGAGCACTAGCTGTACGGAGCACTAGCTGTACGGAGCACTAGCTGTACGGAGCACTAGCTGTACGGAGCACTAGTAGCTGTACGGAGCACTAGCTGTACGGAGCACTAGCTTTATGGAGCCAGAGAACACAGTCAGGAGCATAAGCCAAGCTGTCAGTTTCCAGGCCAAAAATGAAGAGAGAATGTAAAAACAACCGTAATATGAGAAAGGTGGGCTTGTGTTAACTCTGAATGGGATCATGTGTGTGTTATGTGTATAATACCTGACATATTGGCCTTTAGCAGGGTCATCTTGGTGGACAACAGGCTTCAATAGGTCCACAGTAATGGTCTGAGTTTCCTTCATCTACACAATTGACAAAAAACTCAGTTGTCTTCTAAGCTTGACCCATGAGTCATAATCTAAAAACATCATTAACATTAGCACTACATTATATCCTGGCTGACATCAGTCATTCTCCTGGCACACCAAGCCCTCCTGGTATCCCTCCGCATTACCTGTGTCTTCAGGCTGTCTACAAGACAGGGCAGCAGGATAGCAGTCAGAGGAGAGCCAGCTCTGGCTACAGCTCTTGTTTGTGTCTTCAGACGCTGTCAGGTCCTCGATGCGAAGCCCAGGCGGCACCTGATACTGTTTAACTGTGTGCACACCTTCAAACAGGACCCTGCACATAATCAGACAGCCAGCTGGAAGAGGGACTAGCAAATAGCACTCAGATGGATCAGGCAAGAGATGAACATGGAAGATATTCTGAAGATAGGGGAAATACCATAAGAGAATGGACAGAACAGTGTGGACTCAAAACAGATATTATTACAATAATACGTTTCAAAAGACAAGTTTGCAGCCGCCTGCAATCCTTCTAACGTACCTCAAACATACTGGGATATGAGGCCTTCAGTGTTTATTTCTAAACAAGTTGTAACCAGGAAACTTAAAGAAACTTAAGTCCAGGATTCAATCCATCCTCCACCCTCCTGACAAGTGGATTTGTGCCACGCTGCTGGCCATCAGAGGCTGAAGAGGCCAGTCCAATCTCCAGTCCCCATGGTGCCAGTCAGTCCCCTTGCTCCAGTCAGTCCCCTTGCTCCAGTCAGTCCCCTTGCTCCAGTCAGTCCCCTTGCTCCAGTCAGTCCCCTTGCTCCAGTCAGTCCCCGTGGCTCCAGTCAGTCCCCTTGCTCCAGTCAGTCCCCGTGGCTCCAGTCAGTCCCCTTGCTCCAGTCAGTCCCCTTGCTCCAGTCAGTCCCCTTGCTCCAGTCAGTCCCCTTGCTCCAGTCAGTCCCCTTGCTCCAGTCAGTCCCCTTGCTCCAGTCAGTCCCCGTGGCTCCAGTCAGTCCCCTTGCTCCAGTCAGTCCCCTTGCTCCAGTCAGTCCCCTTGCTCCAGTCAGTCCCCGTGGCTCCAGTCAGTCCCCATGGTGCCAGTCAGTCCCCTTGCTCCAGTCAGTCCCCTTGCTCCAGTCAGTCCCCTTGCTCCAGTCAGTCCCCTTGCTCCAGTCAGTCTCCGTGGCTCCAGTCAGTCCCCGTGGCTCCAGTCAGTCCCCGTGGCTCCAGTCAGTCCCCTTGGCTCCAGTCAGTCCCCGTGGCTCCAGTCAGTCCCCGTGGCTCCAGTCAGTCCCCTTGGCTCCAGTCAGTCCCCAGTCAGTCCCCGTGGCTCCAGTCAGTCCCCATAGCTCAGCAGAGCCTGTATAATCAGCAGCCTGGCTGTGTGCCTATCAGCTGAACCCGATCTCCTATTTATTCATTACATTGTTACAAGGTTGTTTAGGGGCCTTGATTGGCCAGAAGGCCTTGTTGTGCTGTGAGGTCTCTGGGAGGAGAGGCCATGGCACAAACACTCCCTCACTGACACTGTGCAGTATGCAACTATGTCTCATTTAACACTAACTACACTCCTCAAAATCATTTTCAGGTTGAGAGGCTAAAGCGCAAGGTGGGTTCTTTGATGTATGTCCAAGACAACAAAAAGAAAAAAGAACAAACATGACTGTCACTGCGTTGGAGAAAGTAACCGTTTCTTCAGAGTTCTGTACCGCTGAGTGGAGGTACTAATTAAACAACTTCCTATTTATTAGCTTTGGGTACGGTCTGGTTGACTTGGAGCTTTAAATCAGCTCAGATCCAATCTCCAAGCCCATCTGAACATGTCGGTCCGGCAGATGGCTGGCTGGTCCTGGAGCTGTGATAGCTGGCACAGAGCCATGGACGCTGGGTGAGAGTGGCTGAGCATCGGGGCACTGAACTGGGTTGGGCTGGCAGTGGCAGATAGACGAGGTAGAGCCTTAGTGTCTGGGGGTCAATGTTAATTTATTTATTTTTTATTTTACCTTTATTTAACTAGGCAAGTCAGTTAAGAACAAATTCGTATTTTCAATGACGGCCTAGGATCAGTGGGTTAACTGCCTGTTCAGGGGCAGAACGACAGATTTGTACCTTGTCAGCTCGGGGGTTTGAACTTGCAACCTTCCGGTTACTAGTCCAACGCTCTAACCCTAGGCTACCCTGCCGCTACTTCTTTCCAATCCAGACACCACAAAGAGCCAGTGAGAAACAGGAACTCTCTCGACGCACCAGGGAGAGGAGGAACAAGAACACTCCACAACCTGGCTGTGTTCACACTTTATCTTCGCTGGCTGGTGTGTGGAGCGTATCTATGCTAGCCCACCCAGTGATGTGCCTGCTCCTGCAGCATCATTCTTCATTCATTGAGGGCCAGCCAGCATGGACTTGGTATTTCTCAGCGGTCAATGGCATACATGTTGCCTGGACTTCCTTTCGTGAGCCCTGCTCAGTCTCGGGAGTCATAACTATGATTAGTGGAGGATTCATACTGTGAACAAGGGGAAACTGAATTTTGGATTAAACCCACATGGTGAAACTGTGAACACTGTATGATAACAGTTATGTCAAGCACACTCATACACAAAAGTAGAAGCCCTTCAAAAACACCAAACTCTCTCTTGTGGGAAAATAAATACTTGAATGCATGACACTGACACTGTAGAACATTTCAATGAAATGAGGATTGTGAACTCATGATCTGACCCACCAGAATAACAAGAGGTATTTGAATATCAGGCCAGCAAGGGACAATACATAACGGAGACAAAACCCAATAGGCTGCATCCCTCACCTGGATCAAAACCAGTACTTTACAATGAACCTGTTCCCGTTCCAAACATCCCGCATAGCACCTCTCTCTACACTGCCAGAGAGAGACACACACGTTTCCCAACGTCCTGGGCTCTGACATGACATTCCTAGGATGACTCAGACAAGGCAGAAAGGAAAGGAGCAATCCAACGACAACAGAGTGTTTTCCCTTTTACCACCCACCCACCCATTCCAGCGCACGCACACACACGCACACGCACACACACACACAGTGTGAGAGGAGTGCAGTGAACAGACACAAGGATCAACAGAGATAACAATGGACTGACTAATCCACAGAATAAGGTCAAGATTTGATTTGCCCAGCAGTCTTGTGGTGGCCTCTCTCTCTGAATGTCATCAGGTAGCTTTAGTCAGAGCCCAGCAGTCTCTCTCTGAATGTCATCAGGTAGCTTTAGTCAGAGCCCAGCAGTCTCTCTCTGAATGTCATCAGGTAGCTTTAGTCAGAGCCCAGCAGTCTCTCTCTGAATGTCATCAGGTAGCTTTAGTCAGAGCCCACTTGGATGATGATATCACACTGAAACCCTGAGACACAATAGTGAGAATTCTACAGTAAGGAAGGTATGTCAACTTCAGAAACATATCACAGGTGTCATACTGAACTGAATAAAAAGGTTTAAAAACAGTCAAATCCTTATACCTAATATTGACACTCAAATCAACATTTAGTCAATTAATTTCAACATTAATATCCAAAGGGAATTCAAATAGGCCATACCCATCCAATGAGATATAATGAAATACAAAATGAAATGTTGCTTCAAATTAAACAAACAATAATCATTCACTTTGGACTGTGCTTGTTTCCTGAATTGAGTTTTTATTTCCTGACATTCTGGTAACATGTCAGGGCCAGTGACCCTGCGTCAGCAGGGTAGACTAGAGGATCACAGAGGCCAGACCAACAGCGCAATTCTGGGGATATCGTGGACGACAGGAAAAGGAGGGCCGAGCCCGCCCCCATTCTCATCGAGGGAGCTGTAGTGGAGCAGGTTGAAAGTTTCAAGTTCCTTGGTGTCCCCATCACCAACAAACTATCATGGTCCATACATGCCGTGAAGAGGGCACGAAAACACCTATTCTCCTTCAGGAGACTGAAAAGATTTGGCATGGGTCATCAGATCCTCAAAAGGATTTATATAGCTGCAACATCAAGAGCATCCTGACTGGTTGCATCACTGTTTGGTATGGCAAATGCTCGGCCCCAACCACAATGAGCTACAGAGGGTAGTGTGTATGGCCCAGTACATCACTGGGGCCAAGCTTCCTGCCATCCAGGACCTCTATAGCCCTAAAAATGGCCAAAGACTCCAGCCACCCAAGTCATAGACTGTTCTCTCAGCTACCGCATGGGAAGCAGTACCAGAGCACCAAAAAGCTTCTAAACAGCTTCTAGCCTCCAATCAAATGGCTACCCGGAATATTTGCATTGACCCCCCCCCCCTTTTTTTTAAGCCTCTGCTACTCGCTATTTATTATATATTATCTATGCATAGTCACTTTACCCCTATCTACATGTACATATTACCTTAATTACCTTGACTAACCTGTACCCCGGCACATTGACTCAGTACCGGTACCCCCTGTATATAGCCTCGTTAATTGTTGATCTTTTATTTTATACTTTAGTTTACTTAGTAAATATTTTTTCTTCACTCTTATTATTTTTAAAATTACATTGTTAGTTTAGGGATTGTAAGTAAGCATTTCACAGTATTCGGTGCATGTGACAAATAAAATTAGATTTGAAATGTCAGTGCCAGTGGCCTTGAGTCTACTAGAGTCAGCAGGGTAGACTACAGAGGCCAGGATCACAGAGGCCAGACCATCAGCTCCTCTCTGCTCCGTATAAAGCAACACTTGTTCCCCTGGTTTACCCACACAGCCCAGCAGATGTCATCAGCCCTGCTTTGATATACGTTAACGGCTTTCAACTTGGCAGGAGATACAAACTTAGGTACCTCTATATTTCCACAGCAACTCCAAGAAAAGGCATGCTTGCTCTCTGACAGCCTCCTTCCTCCACTGATGAAAACTGGGTTGCTTCAAAAGCCACATTTATGTGCAGCCCCGTGGTCTGTAAACACAGCGCAGGCCACTCTCTTTGGGTGAGCAGTTATTCATTAAACAGATTTACCACTGAGAGGATTTTTTCTGGACCTTACAGTAAATTTCAATGTGCGATTGGAAGTAGAGTAAACATAATTGTTAATAAAAAAAACTATTTGCTGAGAATAATTACAGTTGAAGTCAGAAGTTTACATACACTTTAGCCAAATATATTTAAACTCAGTTTTTCACAATTCCCAACATTTAATCCTAGTAAACATTCCTGGTCTTAGGTCAGTTAGGATCACCACTTTATTTAAGGAATGTGAAATGTCAGAATAATAGTAGAGAGAATGATTTCAGCTTTTATTTATTTCATCACATTCCCAGTGGGTCAGAAGTTTGCATACACTCAATTAGTATTTGGTAGCATTGCCTTTAAATTGTTTAACTTGGGTCAAATGTTTTGGGAAGCCTTCCACAAGCTTCCCACAATAAGTTGGACGAATTTTGGCCCATTCCTCCTGACAGAGCTGGTGTAACCGAGTCAAGTTTGTAGGTCTCCTTGCTCGCACACGCTTTTTCAGTCATACCCACAAATTTTCTATAGGATTGAGGTCAGGGCTTTGTGATGGCCATTCCAATACCTTGACTTTGTTGTCCTTAAGCCATTTTGCCACAACTTTGGAAGTATGCTTGGGGTCATTGTCCATTTGGAAGACCCATTTGCGACCAAGCTTTACCTTCCTGACCAATGTCTTGAGAGGTTGCTTCAACATATCCACATAATGTTCCTGCCTCATGATTCTATCTATTTTCTGAAGTGCACCAGTCCCTCCTGCAGCAAAGCACCACCACAACATGATGCTGCCACCCCCGTGCTTCACGGTTGGGATGGTGTTCTTCAGCTTGCAAGCCTCCCCCTTTTTCCTCCAAACATAACGATGGCCATCATGGCCAAACAGTTCTATTTTTGTTCCATCATACCAGAGGACATTTCTCCAAAAAGTACAATTTTTGTCCCCATGTGCAGTTGCAAACCGTAGTTTGGCTTTTTTATGGCGGTTTTGGAGCAGTGGCTTCTTCCTTGCTGAGCAGCCTTTCAGGTTATGTCAATATAGGACTCGTTTTACTGTGGATATAGATACTTTTGTACCTGTTTCTTTCAGCATCTTCACAAGGTCCTTTGCTGTTGTTCTGGGATTGATTTGCACTTTGTAACAGTTTTCGTCCTCCTCTTCTGAGGAGGAGTAGGAAGGATTGGACCAATACGCAGCGTGGTAAGTGTCCATAATATAATTTTAATGAAATATAACTGAACACAGAAAACAAAAGAATAAGAGAATAAATGGAAACCGACACAGTCCGGTATGGAGCAATCACTGACAGGTAAAAATAATCACCCACAACCAACATGGGGAAAACAGACTACCTAAGTATGATTCTCAATCAGAGACAACGATCGACAGCTGCCTCTGATTGAGAACCATACCAGGCCAAACACAGAAATACAACATAGAAAAAAGAACATAGACTACCCACCCCAACTCACTCCCTGACCAAACTAACACAAAGACATAATAAAGGAACTAAGGTTAGAACGTGACACACTTTTCACACCAAAGTATGGTCATCTCTAAGAGACGGAACACGCCTCCTTCCTGAGCAGAATGACGGCTGCATGGTCCTATTGTGTTTATTCTTGCGTACTATTGTTTGTACAGATGAACATGGTACCTTCAGGTGTATGGAAATTGCTCCCCAAGGATGAACCAGACTTGTGGAGGTCTACAATTTTATTCTGAGGTCTTGGCTGATTTCTTTTGGTTTTTTCCATGATGTCAAGCAAAGAGGCACAGAGTTTGGAGATTGGATGTATTTCAAGGCCTCAGGTACACCTCCAATTGACTCAAATGATGTCAATTAGCCTATCAGAAGCTTCTAAAGCCATGACATAATTTTCTGGAATTTTCCAAGCTGTTTAAAAGGCACAGTCAACTTAGTGTATGTAAACTTCTGACCCACTGGAATTGTGATACAGTGAATTATATATAAGTGCAATAATCTGTCTGTAAACAATTGTTGGAAAAATGACTTGTGCCATGCACAAAGTAGATGTCCTAACTGACTTGCCAAAACTATATTTTGTTAACAAGAAATGTGTGCATTAAACGAGTTTTAATGACTCCAACCAAAGTGTATGTTCACTTCCGACTTCAACTGTAGGTTAAACAAATGAATAATAATAAAATAAAATAAAAAAATTTATATACTGAACAACAATATAAATGCAACATGCAACAATTTCAAAGACTTTACTGAGTTACAATTCATATGAGGAAATCAGTCAATTGAAATAAATTCATTAGGCCCTAATCTATGGATTTCAGTTGACTGGGAATACAGATATGCATCAGTTGGTCAAAGATAGCTTACAGAAAATGGGCCTAACAATGGGCCTCAGGATCTCGTCACTATTTCTGTGCATTTAAATGGCCATCGATAAAATGCAATTGTGTTTGCTGTCCGTAGTATGCCTGCCCATACCATAATCCCACCTCCACCATGGGGCATACAATGTCGACATCAGCAAACCACTCACCCACACAAAGCCATACACTTGGTCTGTGGTTGTGAGGCCGGTTGTACGTACTGACAAATTCTCTAAAAAGACATTGGAGGAATGAACATTCAATTATCTGGCAACAGATCTGGTGGACATTCCTGTGGACAGCATGCCAATTGCACGCTCCCTCAAAACTGAAACATCTGTGGCATTGTGTTGTGTGACATAACTGCACATTTTAGTGTGGCCTTTTATTGTCCCCAGCACAAGGTGCAATGATCATGTTGTTTCATCAGCTTCTTGATATGCCACACCTGTAAGGTGGCTAGATTATCTTGGCAAAGGAGAAATGCTCACTAACAGTGAATGAAACAACATTTGAGAGAAATAAACATTTTGTGAGTATGGAACATTTCTGGGATATTTTATTTTAGCTCATGAAACATATATATAACGCAACATATAAAGTATTGGTCCCATGTTTCATGAGCTAAAATAAAATATCCCAGAAATGTTCCATACTCACAAAATGTTTATTTCTCTCAAATGTTGTTTCATTCACTGTATATATATATATATATATATATATATATATATATATATATATATATATATATATATATATATGCTGTGCTAACATAATTGCAAAAGGGTTTTCTAATGATCAATAGCCTTTTATAATTATAAACTTGGATTAGCTAAAACAACGTGCCATTGAAACACAGAAGTGAAGGTTGCTGATAATGGGCCTCTGTACGCCTATGCAGATATTACATTTAAAAAATCTGCCGTTTCCAGCTACAATAGTCATTTACAACATTAACAATATCTACACTGTATTTCTGATCAACTTGATGTTATTTTAATGGACAATGTTTTTACAAATTTATTTCAATAACAAGGACATTTCTAAGTGACTTTTGAACAGTAGTGTACATCTTCTGCAGAAGATAAGTTGATTAGAGTTAACTGCACCTCAGATTGCAGCCCAAATAAATGCTTCACAGAGTTCAAGTAACAGACACATCTCAACATCAACTGTTCAGAGGAGACTGCGTGAATCAGGCCTTCATGGTCGAATTGCTGCTGCTGCAAAAAAAAAAAAAACACTACTAAAGGACACCAATAAGAAGAACAGACTTGCTTGGGCCAAGAAACAATAGCAATAGACATTAGACCAATGGAAATCTGTCCTTTGGTGATTTATGTGATTTATTTAGAATTCAAGGCAGACTTAACCAGCATGGCTTCCACAACATTCTGCATCGACACGCCATCCCATCTGGTTTGCGCTTAGTGGGACTATCATTTGTTTGTCAACAGGACAATGACCCAAAACACACCTGCAGGCTGTGTAAGAGCTATTTGACCAAGGAGAGCGATGGAGTGCTGCCTCAGATGACCTGGCCTCCACATTCACCCAACTTCAACCCAGTTGAGATGGTTTGGGATGAGTTGGACTGCAGAGTGAAGGAAAAGTAGCCAACAAGTGCTCAGCATATGTGGGACCTCCTTCAAGACTGTTGGAAAATCATTCCTCATGAAGCTGGTTGAGAGAATGCCAAGAGTGTGCAAAGCTGTCATCAAGGCAAAGGGTGGCTACTTTGAAGAATCTAAAATATATTTTGATTTGGTTAACACTTTTTTTGGTCACTACATGATTCCATACGTGTTATTTCATAGTTCTGATGTCTTCACTACAATGTAGAAAAGAGCAAAAAAATAAAGAAAAACCCTTGAATGAGTAGGTGTGTCCAAACTTTTGACTGGTACTGTATATATAAACAATAATCAACTAGTGTCTCTGCTTGGAAACACAGTATGATCTATGGTGCTAATTCTGCGGAGGCTCCTCAGAGGAGGAAGGGGAGGACCATCCTCCTCAGTGAATTTCATAAAAATTGTAAAGCATTAAAAAAGTTGTACTTTTTAGAAAGAACTTTACTAAATATATTCACATCACCAAATAATTTCTTAAAACACAGTTTTGCAATTAATGTATACAGAGGCCTCAACAGCATTAGAGGACAGCTTGTTTCCATCCCACGCTTGGTACATTGACTTCAATACAAAAACTAGGAAGCTCTTGGTTCTCACCCCCTTCCATACTTACACAGTAATTAAGACAATTTCCAGAGGACGTGCTCCAACCTATCAGAGCTCTTGCAGCATGAACTGACATGTTGTCCATCCAATCAAAGGATCTGAGAATGAATCTAGTACTGAAAGCATAAGCTACAGCAAGCTAGCATTGCCGTGCATAAAATGTGGTGAGTGGTTGACTCAAAGAGAGAGAAAAACAATTGAACAGTTTTTACCAAATATTTTCTTCAAAAATGAAGAAACAAGAGAGAGATTTATTTTTTGAAACTTTCAGTTTAATTTAGCTAGCTAGTTTAGCCTACTTGAAACAACCGGCTCAAACAGAGGGATGCTATGTTAGCTATATGGTTATGACTATCCAGCACAAGACTGGAACTCTTTAAGTCAAGGTAAATGTTTGGTTTTATTAATTTATTTCCACTGGGGCCCACCGGTGTAACGGCTATACTGCCGAATCTGTTGAAAAACGTTTATTTAACGGAAGCAAACTGTTGAACTAATGACTACACCCTAGATCAGCTCGATGCAGGTAAGAGTGTGCAAGGTGGTCTGTCACCGCAACATTTTCTCTCAAACTGTGTGCAGCTACATTGTAAAATGTCATTCATAGGCTAGGTTGCAACAACCTCGTGATGGGTATAGGGAAAATTTGAGTATCACGTAGTAGCCTAAACCTATCGATGTTACATTGAACTGGGTGAATGGAATATGAATGGCAGTCATCCAATATGCTGTAATAGAAATTAGGCCATGCTCATTAAGAAAAAAGAATCCCCCGTCATCTTAAACAGTTCTGTTCGCCGTATATAAAGTGTAAAAGATTATATTATCTGTCAAAAATGTGCAGTATCACATCCACATATTATTCAGCTTTTCAAATGGATATATATTTTCATATGTATTTGTACATCAATGAGGACAGACGAAAGCTGATAATTCTTTCCATATTTCGTTTAGGTTATCTGTGACATTGAATACACTGCTCAAAGTTAAGTTGTTGATCCCTTACCTCTAGCCTCACTTGATGACAGAATAAATATCACTGTACACACAGCCAGACATCCATCCTTAGAGAACATTTTCAGCAACTGCGGTTTAATTCGGTTCTGAAAGAAAATGGGCAAAATATAGAATTCAATGACAAACGTACGTAAGAACCCTGATTGGGTTAACCCAATTACGTTGAAATTACATCTCTATATTGACATAATTGAATGTACAGACAATTTCAGTGAAGAGAGCACAGTGGGCACACTCACATGTTGGGTCTCCTCTGCCAGCCAGATGCTTTCCACTGAACTGATGTAAACAATTCGTTCACTGTCAAATCAGAAGTAATAATCCAATCTATTATACAATCAGTTATATCGGTATAACTATCCTCCACGTTTGAAATTACTTAATTCATATATATCAATGACTACCTGCCCAAGTAGTACCTGATAAAAAGGGGTTAAAAAAACGCCACTCCTCTCAAAAAGCAAAAGTTCCGTTTTGAGGCGCACTGCTCTCTTCATTCCTGGTGTGCCCTTCTGAATCCCTTTCGCCATGAGGAACACACTAGTTTTTCCAGGAACAGCTGTGGCATACCATTGGCCAATCCTGGATCGGCTCGAGCGCTGCTCCTCACCTGCGCCCCCATCGGGTTGGTGCATTTAATTACTTTGCACAATGTGGCATCATCCCTCGAAACCGTAAAGATTGTAAAACATTATTCACTGCCATTTTCAAATCAACCATCCAATTAAGACAGCCAGCAAAGTATTATCGGCACTCAAAAGGCCCGGGTTGCCAAACATTCTCCCAAAATATGACCTTTAAACATTTACTAGTCTGCAGAGCCACCAACGAATTTATAGTACATGAGTTTATTTGGGGTAATCACAATTTGAGTCAAGTCTGTTGTGCAATTGTATTTTTAATAAACAAAGTTAAAACAATCAGTTATGGATTTATGACATGACTCATTTAAGGATAATTTTATTTTACACCATTTGAAAATCAATTGCATGCAGTTAACCCACAATTGAGGTCATACAATCATTTCATTGTGGTACATTTGTTCAGAAACACTGACATGTCCAGATTATGCAATGCTCCACTCCCCAGGATAGAACAGTAGGGGTCATATGAACTAGTGCAGGTCAGCTTTTGTTCACCCGCAATTACTAATAAACCCTGACTGGGGATTTATATTCAACTGCACCCGACCAAAACACCAAATAATCTCAGCCTGTCTGATTTGCTCAAGAATTAGGCATGATTGTGTTTAATAAATAATTCAACCCAGGCATAAAATATTTCATCACCCTAAATATGCCAACCCCAAAGATATAACCACAGGGATTGCCCATTGATCCACATCACCGAACCCTGCCAGTGGTGGTCAAGCCAAGTGGTCTGGCGTTGTCAATCACCTACAGCAGGGGTGTCAAAGTCAAATGGACGGAGGGCCAAATAAAAAATTTAGCTACAAGCCGAGGGCCGGACTGTTCGAATGTTCATTGAAAATTTTTTAAATGACGCATATAGTCTAGTGAACCTAATTGAACCTACTGAAAACCTAACAAATATATTCCAATATGATCAGATAAATAAAGCAATATTTTCTTATGGCTCTGTCAGTAATCTTTAATTTTCAACAGACACAAAAGACAAATTTCCTTTATATAAAAATCCCCATAACATGAACATTAAATGAAAGAAACCGGTATTCAAGGCACCATCAGTAGCCTATATTTTCTATTTTAGCAAAAGTGGGCTAAATTTACTTCAAAGAAAAAAACAATAATAGCAATTTTCTATCATCCACTCAACTGAAATATTTTTAAAATATAATTGGATTGAAATACAATAAAATAAAGTGCAAAAATCTATTAATCAAAAACAACACTTTGTTTAAGGAGAAGTAACATGCAGTGAAAACAAATATTAAACTTTAACTTTTAAACTTGAACTGAGTAAAAACTCTAAATATGTGATTGCACAGTAATGTTCACTTGTTTGAGGTTGAGGGTGATACTTGGTGGTGTCCCATCTTTTCCACAAGTTCATCAATGTTCGGGGTAAGGCTCTGAGCTGAGGAAATCCTCAGAATTGAGTGGAGGTGTTCAGCAGTAAGTCGACTTCTGTGTGATGTTTTGTTCAGGTTCATCAAAGAAAAAGTTGTTCACACAGGTATGTGCTGCCAAACATAGACAACGTTTGAGCAGCCTGGATGCGCAGCTGGGGCATTGTGTCGGGGAGGAAACGGGCGAACTCCGCAGCACCCACTGCCGCATATTTTGCCCTCAGTGCATCATTGCATTGGAGGTCAATCAACTCCATTTGGAGGTTTGGTGGTGAGCTTTCCACGTCAACAGCAAATGGGTTACCGAGCAGTTCCAACCTGCTTTTTTGTGCTTCAAAGTCAGCAAATCGGCGTCGAAAGTCAGCGGCAAGCATACCTATTTTATCAGCCAACTGTGCGCTCGGGAACGCACTGGTAGAGAGCTTCTCTTTCATGGTCTGGCAGCTGGGAAAGTGGCTCAAATTTTCTTTCCGCATCTGCGTCTCCCACAGAGTCAGTTTGGTTTTAAATGCCTTCACTGTACTGTACATATCAGAGATGACATGATCCCGACCCTGCAGCTGCAAGTTCATTGCATTCAGATGACTCGTAATGTCACACAGAAAAGCCATTTCACACAGAAACATTTCGTCTCGGAGTTGTGTTGTGTCTTTCCCTTTGCTGTCCAAGAACAGACAAATCTCCTCACGAAGCTCGAAACATCTTTGAAGCACCTTTCCCTGGCTTAGCCATCGCACCTCTGTGTGATAAGGCAAATCACCATGCTCCGTTTCTAACTCCGTCAGAAATGCCTTGAACTGGCGGTGATTCAAACCTTTGGCTCTGATAAAGTTAACTGTGCGCGTGATGATGCTCATTACATGCTCCATTTTCAAGGCTTTACCGCACAACGCTTCCTGGTGTATGATACAATGATAAGCTGTCAGCTCACCTGTCGCGTTTTCCTCTTGCATCTTTTCCCGTATCTTCGCCACCAGTCCGCTCCTGTGTCCACACATCGCAGGTGCTCCGTCGGTTGTCAAACCCACGAGTTTTTCCCAAGGCAGCTCCATCTCATTTACACATCTTGACACCTCTTCATACAAATCATGCCCCGTAGTTGTGCCATGCATAAGACGTAAAGCCAAAAACTCCTCTGTCACGCTTAGGCTGGAGTCCACTCCGCGGATGAAAATTGACAACTGGGCAATGTCAGAAATGTCGGTGCTCTCATCCACAGCCAAGGAATATGCAATGAAATCTTTTCCCTTTTTCACAAGCTGCTCTTTTAGATTGATGGACAACTGGTCTACTCTCTCGGCAATGGTGTTTCTGCTCAGACTCACATTTAAAAAGAGTTGCCTTTTTCTGGGCAAACTTCGTCACAAACTTTAATCATGCAGTTTTTGATGAAATCCCCTCCGTAAATGGCCGGGCTGATTTAGCGATCTCTTCTGCCAAAATAAAACTGGCCTTGACAGCAGCCTGGCCTTGTGACTGGCCATCCATATTCTTGTTTTTGTCCGCGTGTTTCGTTTCATAATGTCGTCTCAGATTATACTCTTTCAGTACCGCCACACTTTCTCCACACAGAAGACACACAGGTTTTCCAGCTACCTCCGTGAACATATACTCCGACTCCCACCTTGTTTGAAACCCCGGTTCTCAGTGTCCACCTTCCGTTTTGCCATTTTTGATGGGTATCTGAAAGTTAATTTTACTGTGATGCTGACGACTGCTGTGCCAATAAATATTGAAATGAAGCAGCCTACTGCTCGGTGCGTCACCGTTGCATTGTGGGAAATGTAGTATTGGTGCGTGTAAAAGATCTGCGGGCTGCCGGCTTGCTGCGGTCTGCGGGCCGGTTCTAATAATAAATCAAGATCATCCCAGGGGCCGTAAAAAACCTTCTCGCGGGCCGGATGTGGCCCGCGGGCCTTGACTCTGACATATGTGACCTACAGGATGCAGCAGTCTTGAACCCCATTCAAATCCAGACAGGAAAAAACCTGTGGAGGTACACAAATAAGACACATTAGAATACACACATTACAAATGTCTCGGGTCTTCGTCAGATGATTGTAGATGGAAACAACTTTAAACTGTGCCAAAGTCCAGTGTTATTCTCACAAGGAAAAGAGATCACCAAAGGAGACATAATCATGACACAGGCTGAGTACAAGCTTATGTCCAAAACTAAATCACTCCAGATATTCTAGGTACATTATCTTTAATCAAGCTGTCAATCCTGTCCAAGCAAGTCAATGCTGTTTTATTTTACCTTTAACTAGGCAAGTCAGTAAACAAATTCTTATTTTGAATGACGTTCTAGGAACATGGGTTTAACTGCCTTGTTCAGGGGCAGAACGACAGATTTACCTTGTCAGCTCAGGGATTCAATCTGGCAACCTTACGGTTACAAGTCCAACGCTTTAATCACTAGGCTACCTGCCACCCCTTTATCTGTCAAAGATGAAGGAAAATATTAACAATATGTACACCGAATGTAGACGTGAGTTATTCAGGAAAGTAGTGTGCTCAGGGTTCCGAAGGTTCTTCACGAGACAATAAGTAGGTGATAATGTCATCATCACTGCACAGTACATGTCTTTCAGCTACAGAACCTGACCCATCCTCACCTTGAAATCATAGCTGGCAAGTTGTCCTGAAATGCAAAGAAATCTAATTAGTTATAATAAATACTACGCCCATAGTAACAGCCATTAGAAAATGTGCTCAGCATTAACTAGTCTTCACCAACACTAAGAAAGCTGGGTTAAAGCTATAAAGCTCACAGCGACAGATTAGTTTCAACATATTACAAGTAAAATTGTCTCAGGTCTTCTAGTCAGATTGTCATAGATTGAGACTATTTCAAACTGTGCCAAAGTCCTGGGTTATTCTCCCAAGGAAAAGAGATCACCAACGAGGAAGTAGCCTCTGCCATGATTTTGAGTACAGCTTGGGTCCAAAAGACAATCCACTTGTTATAGGTACATTACCTTTAAATCAAGCCATCGAATTCTGTCGAAGTAACTCAATGCTTTGTCTGGAAGATGAAGGAAACAGATATGAACAATACAGATGAAAGTTGACTGACAGCCAGGAAAGAACTGTGCTCTGGGTTCTTCACAAGTGAGTAAAGTTATCAATGCAGTACATGTGTGATGTTAAGCTACAATCATTTTAACCCATCCATAGCTTGAATGGAGCTGTGGCATCCCACTAAAGTGTAAGTCTGCCTGATAAGTAAAATAAAGTCCTTATAAAATACTGTACACAGTAACAGCCACTGCAAACTGTGCTCAGCATTGACAAGTCTTCAACAGTAAGGCTGGGTTAAAGCTATGAAGCTCCCATCAGTGCACTACCATTTCGGTTCAGAAATCCCCCATTTGTAGCAACTCAATCAATCCAGCCCAAGCATCTCCATTATTCCTGAGGAAAAGAGAAAGCTTATGAGCAAAGTATACATAAAACAGGCAGTCATTCAAGAAGAGTTGGGCTCAGGGTTCCAAAGGTTCTTCACTAGACATCAAGTGATAGGTGATAAATGTCATCACAGCACGTATTTTAGTATAATTGATCCAGCCTCACCTTCACTGGCGTTGTAAAGTAATATTTCGTAGTCAGTTTTCCCTGAAACACCAAAACAATTGCGTTAGGAATGATCAAAGTCCTTACAGCACAAACACAATGTAGCGGCCATAACAGCCATTACAAACGTGCTTAGAATTGAAAAGTCATCACCAGCAGTAAGAAAGCTGGGTTAAAGCTATAATGCTTGCATCAATGCACAGCATGTTTATGGAAGTACCGTTTGGGTTGGAGAATCACTTCAGGTGTTTAGAGTGCATTACCTTGCATCGACTCCAAATAAGCCACCAAAACAGCCTAAGCATCTCCAGTCTCATCTACATTATTCCTGAGGAGGAAAGGAGAAAGCCTATGAGCAACATATACAAGACAGTAAGAGTCATTCAGGAAGTTGTGCTCAAGGTTCCGAAGGTTCTTCACTTGACATCAAGTAGGTGAGACATGTCATCACTGCACAGTACATGTCTTAGTAAAATAATGCCCGTCACCTTGAATAGTTGAAGGATTCCGTAGTTGGCAAGTAATCCTGAAATGCAAAGATATTGAATTAGTTATAATAAATACTGTACACAGTAACAGCCATTACAAAAATGTGTTCAGAGTTAACTCGTCTTCACCAACAGTAAGAAAGCTGGGTTAAAGCTATAAAGCTCTCATCAGCACACATTAAGTTATGACAGTACCATTTGGGTTCAGAAATCAACATGTTCAAAGGTCATTACCTTGCACTTGGTCTGGCGTGGAGTTTAGAGAGTCACCTGCAGGATGCGTAAGTCGATATACCCCCATTCAAGTCCAGACAGGAACAATCCTGTTGAGGTACACAAACCAATCTCATTACACAGCACCACATTAGTTTAGTTTCAACATATTACAAGTAAAAGTGTCTCAGGTCTTCTAGTCAGATTGTTGTAGATGGAGACTACTTCAAACTGTGCCAAAGTCCTGGGTTATTCTCCCAAGGAAAAGAGATCACCAACGAGGAAGTAGCCTCTGCCATGATTATGAGTACAGCTTGGGTCCAAAAGACAATCCAAATGGTATAAGTAGATTACCTTTAAATAAAGCCATCAAATCCCGTCAAAGCAATCCAATGCTTTGTCTAGAAGATGAAGGAAAACATTAATATATACACAGAATGTAGACATGAGGTATTCAGGAACGAAGTGTGCTCAGGGTTCCGAAGGTTCTTCACTAGACAATAAGTAGGTGATAACTGTCATCATCACTGCACAGTACATGTCTTTCAGCTATAATTCTGATCCATCCTCACCTTCAATGGAGTTGTTAAGTAATATTTCAGTTAGGCTCCCCTGAAACAAAATAATTTAGTTAGGAATGATCAAAGTCCTTACAGCACAAACACAATGTAGCGGCCACAACAGCCATTAATAACATGCTCAGAATTGAAAAGTCGTCACCGCCAGTAAGAAAGCTGGGTTAAAGCTATAATGCTCGCATCACTGCACATTAAAGTACTTGTTCATGGTGTTCCGCTACAACTACTGAGACGTCCTCACCTTCAAAACATTGTATAGAGTTGAAGAGACTTCAATTGAGAGATTAAGGTTTTCCTGAAATGCAAAGAATGTTTAGACATTGCGCTATAAGCCATATAAATATAAGCAAGTAATATGTAAACAAGCATAGAGAATTGTGCTGTGTCAAAGGTTCGTCACCATACACAAGAATGTGTTAAATCACTGCACAGAACATACCCATTTACAATATTCTTATTCTCACCTTCAATAGTTGGAATTCATTCAGCAGGATTTCCTGAAATAATAAATGAGTATAATATAAATTCACTAGTAACTACAGATGTGGCTGTATTAAATAAAAATATTTGTTAGCCCTTCTACTAGGGTTGCCCCAGTATGGGTGCAGCCCACTCAGAGGGGCACAGCTCCGCACCAACTGCCACTAAAACAGTGTCTGCTGGAGCAAGTTACATTAGCTGAGCCTCTCTCTCCCAGCAGTGTAACACTAAATCAGGCATGGGGCTGGCCTGTACAGCTGACTACTACTGGGTCACGAACTAGCCAATCGTGATTTTATAAGTCTAGAATGTTAGGATGTGGGAAACAGTTCCCTTGAAGGGGATCAAGTTATTCCCACTTGCAGGCCTTCCATATATACTAACATGTCTAGGTAAAAAACATCACTTCTGACAAAGCACTACCACAGGGTAGCCTAGTGGTTAGAGCGTTGGACTAGTAACCGGAAGGTTGCAAGTTCAAATCCCTGAGCTGACAAGGTAAACATCTGTCGTTCTGCCCCTGAACAGGCAGTTAGGCCTAGGAACAGTGGGTTCTCTCTCTTTGTTTCTTCATTTTTGAAGAAAATAAGAATTTGTTCTTAACTGACTTGCCTAGTTAAATAAAGGTAAAATAAACTATGAAACAAATGGAAGCGAATGACTTTTAGCCAACTTGGCCGACATTTTGCGTGGCACCACGTGTCATCTCGGTCTTGCATGTGAAACTTGCCAATTATTTAGGTAACGTTAGCCTTACCAACTTGCCTCTCAAACAGTCAATAGTAAAATGGCAGCCATTGAAACTAGTAACTACCTGAATAAGGTAACGTTAATCGTATATTTAAGTTAGTTAACAAATTTAGCGTTTCGCCAGCAGTTTGTTTAATTAACATTCCTACCTTGCCCCTGCAAGTTACACACAATTGTGTTATTTAGCTAACGTTAGCTACAACGTTATCATTAATAACTGGATTTTCATTCAAACTGTTCTAAAAGCAGGAAAAGCTTACCAGACGACAAATTAACACGACTCTACTTCATTGTCATGTCAGACAAAAAAAAGGACTAGATTCTAGCCCCTTGCAAATTTATAGTCCTGTTGGCACCATAGACTACAGTTCCGCTGTGAATTGTGGGATAGGTCTATACCTCCAAGAAAGACACGTTGGCGCTGTGACCTTATGCCGCGTTCAAAACTACTGGGAATTTAGGAATATCTGACTTCAATGTATTCACTGAAGGGAGGGGGGGTTCCGAATGTGAGAAATCGATTGTAACAGTCATCCAACTCGGGATCTCGGGCCTCCTAGAGCTCCGACTATCCGACCTGAAGATCACTGGCATCTATTTTTCCAAGTTCCTAGTTGTTTTGAACGCGGTAATGCCCGAGTTGGATGACCATTCAACATTTTTCCGATTTCCCAGATGTTTTGAACACACTGAAGTCGGAGATTTACAAGTTCCCAGTTGTCTTGAACGCGGCAATAAACTGCCCGCTTTCCCGGCGAGTCGGAGTGGGAGGACCACACGTCATCGCGTGACGCCGTTTACTACGATATTATTTATTTTTTAAACGTAACCTTTATTTAACTAGGCAAGTCAGTTCAGAGCAAATTCTTATTTACACCGGCCAAACCCGGACCAATTGTACGCCGCCTTATGGGCTAACAAATAATCACGACCGGTTGTGATATAGCCTGGATATGATTGTTATATCAATATTCATAAATATTTGCGCATTAAAGCGTTTCCACCGACAATTCTCGCATAAGGAAATTTACCTCCACATAAAGATGCCACATTATCGAGTGTATTTTGTCGACATTTGTAAAGTGGAAACATTTTTTATCCGACATCTTATTCGCATAAAAAGGGTGGATGGAAACCTGGTTAATGGCTGTGACAAATACATTTGGCTTGACTCCACATCATCTGCCTCAGTACCAGCAAAAGTACAATGAATGTATTGCCAATTTCTCATATCCAAAACCACTGTTGAAATGTAGAATTTTATTAGGAAAGTTAGCAACAGTAATTGAGAACCCAAATATCAAATCAATCTACAATTTGACAATAAATCCACCTCATACCAGACTGGTTATTTTCTCCTTTTCACAGACTACTGCTGCCAATTATATCTGTCAGATAGGCAGCAGCTCAAACATCATACAATAGTTATGGCAAAACAAAATCTATTTGTATGCATGGTAGCTTCTAATTATTCTCTCAGCTTATACCCATGACAAAGTCAAGAAAAATGAGTGCTCTTCTGTACTGAATGGAATAACAAATAAAGATTCAAAAGAATAGAAATAAAACCCTGCAGCTGTTATGTCGTATTATACATCTTTAACCACACACACACACACTACTCATATCACTGTACATATGCCAACTGTTTTCATAGAGCAGATAAACTGGATGGAGCTAGAGAAAAGCCAAGCTTCTTCTATTGCATTTCCACTGTTGTCTAGACCAGCAGAGCTACATGGAAAAATGAAACCCAAAATGGCGTCACAGTCAGACTAACACAATTGCTATAAACAGTTCACTACTTCACAACAGATGCAAATAAGTTGTCTTAAAATGGACAGGATATATAGTCTATCACAATTAAATTACAAAGGGGTGGAGGAACATACACTGAGTATAGTTACATGCACACACTAATGAGATTATTCTGGATAATCAGATTAATATAATAGTTCAATTTAAACATTTACAAGCTTTGCAAGAAGAACGATTTCCCTAATAATCACGTTTACATGGACACATGAAATCAGGCTACCCGATGGCACTCTGAAAAATGCAGAAAATCGGCAATCAAAATATTCTACCACATATATGATTCCGAAGACGCATACATTCAGTTGTTTCCCAACTCTCACTTCGCCGACAACAAAATGTTTACATGTCCTGGTGTTTTAATCAGCGTATGCTTACTTTGATTTTGACCGTGCGCCGATTATGATAAGCAGAGTAAAGTGTTTACATGACTATTGCATAATCTGCCTACTGCCATAATCTGTTTAATATCAAATTATTACTGTGCATGTAAATGTACTCAATGACATATACAGTATACTTTTTACTGCAAAAACACAGCATGTGAGAATGACTAGAATACAATAGCTGCCACTCAGGACAACAGGTCTACAATCCCAAGCCCATCAGTCCATGTCTCCAGACAAACACAAGTGCAAAGGTTTCACTGCTGGCCTTCCTTCTTCTCTCCAGTTCCACCTTCTGACGATGACGATCCAGAGCCGCCGTTGCTACCTTCCCTCTCTGATGCCATCTGAGACCAAATGGAGAACAGCTGGTTAATAAATATAACAGCGATATATCAATTGACCCATTGTGAAAGAATGTTGGGCTCTTAATTGACAAGCTAAGCAACCAATCCAGGCTTCTTCCAGGCTGGCCACAATCCTTTACAAATGCAAGTGAACAAAAAACAACAACTGTGGCTCAGTCGGTAGAGCTCAGTCGGTAGAGCATGGCGCTTGCAACGCCAAGCGTCGTGGGTTCGATTCCCGCTGGGGCCACCCATATGTAAAAGTAGTGGCCCCAGCCGACTTGTAAGTCGCTTTGGACAAAAGCGTCTGCTAAATGGGATATATTATTATTATATTAACTACTGGACAATGTTGGGGTGCTGAAATAAGTACCTTCTTATAAGCCATTTCGAAGAGTTTGAGTGATGCCTGCTGAAGGGTAGTGGCAGCCTGTTTGATGTTTTCGCCAGTCTCTTCATCCTTCCGTGACAGCAAGTCTCTCACTTTGGCAATCTCTTCCTTCAGTTTGTTGCACTGAAAGATGGGGAACAAACTCAAATACTAGGACTACTGGAATTTCCTGATATTTGGGATTGTTTGGGATGTTTCAGAGGCATAGTTATGTACATTGCTGTTCAGTGTCCTAGGATTTTTAAAGCTTTTTACAAAAACCCAATGTATTATTATAATAAAATGTCCCACATACCTCATCAGCAGGGAGCTGATCCTTGAACTCCTCCATCTTGGATTCAGTGTCATGGACGATGCCCTCGGCCTGGTTAACAGCCTCAACACGGTCCTAGGCAAAAACAAACAGGACACCAAGGATTAGTGTCAGCATTCAGTCACACCTTACTCAAAACACAGCCCAACTCCAGCTGAGGACGTAACTGATAAAAGTTCAAAACGGACAGCTGATAAGAGAATGTCAAACCTACCTTTCGCCTCCGGTCCTCCTCTGCGTACTTCTCTGCGTTCTTAACCATGTTTTCAATGTCGTCCTTGCTGAGGCCACCAGAGGACTGGATAACAACTGGAGAAGTGAAGGAGAAGCAGTGTAAAGTAAAAATACATTACTGAAATCCTACTTTTATTTATCAGTTATTTTACCAGGTAAGTTGACTGAGAACACGTTCTCATTTACAGCAACGACCTGGGGAATAGTTACAGGGGAGAGGAAGGGGATGAATAAGCCAATTGTAAACTGGGGATTATTTGGTGACCGTGATGGTTTGAGGGCCAGATTGGGAGTTTAGCCAGGACACCGGGGTTAACACCCCTACTCTTACGATAAATGCCATGGCATCTTTAATGACCTCAGAGAGTCAGGACACCCGTTTAACGTCCCATCCGAAAGACGGCACCCTACACAGAAAGCATGCATTTCAAGGGCAGGTTGTTTGATGATCTTACTCTGCTGTTCGCGGCCTGTGCCCTTGTCTTTGGCAGAGACGTGGACGATTCCATTGGCGTCAATGTCGAAGCAGACCTCGATCTGGGGTACTCCACGTGGGGCAGGGGGGATTCCAACCTGCATGAACGAAACATCAGTAAGACATTGTTTACATCAGATACACCAGAAAATTTAAAGTTATCCCATTTAAATTGAGTTAGTATGAATCAGGTAGGACACTTACCAGAGTGAACTGTCCCAGGATCTTGTTGTCTGCTGCCATCTCCCTCTCCCCTTGGCACACCTTGATCTCCACCTGGGACTGACCATCAGCTGCTGTTGAGAACACCTGAACGAGGAGGAATGCATCAGTACCACTGATGAGGTAAGACAATGAAGTATATACAATTAATTTAGGTTTCACCAGCCAGAACAAATTTGGATTTTTGTCCCGCACCTGGCCCTTCTTGGTGGGAATGGTTGTGTTCCTGTTGATGAGTTTGGTGAACACCCCTCCGAGGGTCTCGATACCGAGAGACAGTGGTGTGACATCCAGAAGGAGCACATCAGTAACATCTCCAGCCAGAACACCTCCCTGGATGGCAGCTCCTATGGCCACAGCCTCATCTGGGTTGACTGACTTGCTGGGAGCACGGCCAAACAGGTCTTGGACTGTCTGCTGGACCTGAGAGGAGACCGTAGAATGGAGGGTCAGAGAGGGGCAAAGCATGATGAGGTGGGATAGAAACTGGGAGATCTGCTCACCTTGGGCATACGGGACATGCCACCGACCAGAAGCACCTCTCCGATGTCCCCCTTGGAGACCTCAGCGTCCTGCATGGCCTTCTGGCAGGGGGCCACTGTCCTGCGGATCAGGTCAGACACAATGCCCTCAAACTGGGAGCGGGTCAACTTCATGTTCAAGTGCTTGGGGCCAGAGGCATCCATGGTCAGGTAGGGCAGATTGATGTCGGTCTGTGGGAGAAAAAGTCTCCGTAAAATGTTTTACATCAAGATTGAGAGGGAGGTAACATATACAGGTTTTACATATGGCATCATCCATACTTGAACTATCTTACATTTGGGATGATGGACAGCCTAGCTCAGAGGAGTGATGCAGTGGAATATGATGTTTGTTCTACTAGAGCTGCCCCCGTGTGAGGGTACAGCTAGGGGTTACAGATCTTACAACACAAACCATGAGGGTTAAGGGACTGTATAAAATACAAGCAAGTCATTTCTATTGACCAAGATCTTGTTCATTCTCATCATTAGCTTGGCAATGAAATACATGTCTGCTGTGGAATGAAACTCACCTGCAGGGATGATGACAGTTCACATTTGGCTTTCTCGGCTGCCTCCCTTACTCTCTGCAGAGCCATGCTGTCTTTGGTCAGGTCAACTCCAGACTGGAAGGAGAAACCAAAGGTTTGATAAAAATGGCTGGCTTGAATGTGGCAGATGTACTTGGTCAGATAAAGGTATCACATAGTTCCTTATCCAGGATACTTCCTCCTCACCTCCCTCTTGAACTCCTTCACAATGTGGGCCAGTAGGTGCTGGTCAAAGTCCTCTCCACCCAAAAAGGTGTCTCCGTTTGTGGACTTCACCTCAAACACGCCCTTCTGGATCTCAAGGACAGAGATGTCAAAGGTGCCACCTCCCAGGTCATAGACGGCAATGCTGCAAGTCAGGGACAGGTGTGAAACATGAGCTAAAAGCATGGATAAAAATAAGGTCACGGTCATTGCTTAGGTGTCGTAGAAGTTTTCCAGCAGTTTGTAGGATTGTTATACTTACATTCTGTCCTGAGTCTTGTCCAGACCGTAGGCCAGAGCAGCAGCAGTGGGCTCATTGATGACTCGCAGCACATTCAGCCCAGCAATCTGGCCAGCATCCTTTGTGGCCTGTAAACAAAATGACCTACTCATTACACAGCGTTTTTCATTAGTGCCGGCTGTCGGCTATTCAGCCATTTAGACTCATTTTCAGCCTGCTCCATTTTCCACTTCATATTATTTAGGCTACTTTTAATTTAAAGTTTCAATTCGTTAGTCCGTCGGGCCCCCTCCCGCTAGAATGAACATATGCATCTTCTAGCGATCTATTGATAGGGCAGGTGCCCGTCAGTCACAAAGCGAACGATGGCAGGGAAACACAGCAGAGAGGAAGAGGCGAAGCGAGAAGTTTCACTCTTGCCAAAATAAGCCAACTGCGTTTCTATGGGCTTATTTTGGACCTAAGCTTGTCGCCTACCTTCCTGCCTTTGGGACAACGGCTTGTTACAGCGGAGACATGAGCATATTGTCATTAAATACAGATGTGGTTGCATTTAGGTCCAAATATGATGGGCCTTTGGTCTGATGAGTCCAAATGTGAGATCTTTGGTTCCAACCACCGTGTCTTTCTGCGCCACAGAGTTGGTGAACGGATGATCTCTGCATGTGTGGCTCCCAGCATGAATCATGGAGGAGGTGGTGTGATGGTGCTTTCCTGGTGATTTATTTAGAATTCAAGGCACACTTAACCAGCATGGCTACCACAGCATTCTGCAGCAATACGCCATGCCATCTGGTTTGTGCTTAGTGGGACTATCATTTGTTTTTCAACAGGACAATGACCCAACACACTTAAGGCTGGGTAAGGGCTATTTGACCAAGGAGAGTGATGGAGTGCTGCATCAGTTGACCTGGCCTCCACAATCACCCAACCTCAACCCAGTTGAGATGGTTTGGGATGAGTTGGACTGCAGAGTGAAGGAAAAGCAGCCAAGAAGTGCTCAGCGTATGTGGGAACTCATTCAAGACTGTTGGAAAAGTATTCGTCATGAAGCTGCTTGAGACATTGTAAGCAAAGCAAAGCTGTCAAGGCAAAGGGTGGCAACTTTGAAGAATCTCAAATATATTTGGATTTGTTTAACACCTTTTTGGTTACTACACGATTTCATGTGTGCTATTTCATAGTTTTGACATCTTCACTATTATTCTACCATGTAGAAAATCGTACAAATAAAGTAAAACCCTTGAATGAGTAGGTGTGTCAACTTTTGACTGGGTCTGTATATAGTGTTTAATATGTATTTTATATTGTATTATACATGGCGCATTTGGAAGAGACCTAGGTCTCAATAGGTCTTTCCTGTCAAAATAGGTTATTTTTTAATTTAAGACATTTTAGTAATTGAAATTGTAAAGTCATGTCTTTCTACACAGTATCACAAGAAATGTTTCTAATCTGGGAGTTAAAGATCCTTTTTCAGAGTTGATCCGATTGGTCAAAAGTAGAGGCTGACTGATTATGATTTTTCAACACAGACACCGATTATTGGAGGACAGAAAAAAGCCGATACCAATTAATCGGCCAATTTTTATATATATTTGTAATAATGACAATTACAACAATACTGAATGAAAACTTATTTTAACTTAATATAATACATCAATAAAATCAATTTAGTGTCAAAAAATTAATGAAACATGTTCAATTTGGTTTAAATAATGCAAAAACAGTGTTGGAGAAGAAAGTAAAAGTGCAATATGTGCCATGTAAAAAAACTAACGTTTAAGTTCCTTTCTCAGAATATGAGAAAGCTGGTGGTTCCTTTTAACTTGAGTCTTCAATATTCCCAGTTAAGAAGTTTTAGGTTGTAGGTTGTAGGAATTCTAAGACTATTTCTCTCTATACCATTTGTATTTCATATACCTTTGACTATTGGATGTTCTTATAGGCACTATAGTATTGCCAGCCTAATCTCGGGAGCTTGAAGTCATAAACAGCGCTGTGCTTGAAGCATTACGAAAAGCTGCTGGCAAACGGAGGAAAGTGCGGTTTGAATGAATGCTTACGAGCCTGCTGCTGCCTACAACCGCTCAGTCAGACTGCTCTATCAAATCAGACTTAATTATAATAAACAAACAAATACAAGCCGTAGGTCATTAATATGGTCAAATCCGGTCCAGTCTCCTCGTGGATTGCAATATAATCGGCATCCAAAAATGCAGATGACCTATTTAAGAAAACTTGAAATCGACCATTCCAATTAATCGGTTGACCTCTTAAAAAAAGAAGCCCAATTTGTAAAGAAAAAATCTGAATTGGGCTGCCTGTGTAAATGCAGCCAGACACAAATACACTAATCAATGTTGAGGCTTGATAGAGCACCATTCTGTGAGTCAATGGCAAAGGCATAGCTAGTGACAAAGTGACTTTCGGTCACCAGTGTTTGCCAGTAATGAATGATTCAGCAGACAAAGTTGAAGAAATAAAGTAAGGCTGATACCTGTCTCTGGGAGTCATTGAAGTAGGCTGGCACGGTGACCACTGCATTCTTCACATTGTGACCCATGTAGTTCTCTAAAACCAGGACAATGTTACAATGAGTGCATGCTTTTTTTTAGCACACAGACAGGGGTAGTTGGTAACAGAGAATTGGCATGCTAGTTCCCCCTACGGGGGCAATGAACACTAATTGATAGGTAGATTACCTGCTGTCTCCTTCATCTTCATCAGCACGAAGGCACCAGCCTGGCTGGGGGAGTAGAGCTTTCCATGGGCCTCGACCCAGGCATCACCATTGGAAGCACGGACAATCTTGTAGGGCACGTTCTTCCTGTGAAGCCACAAAGAGAAACCTGTCATGAATTTATCTACACCTCAAAATCATTTCCAACTAATGCCTTACAATGGCTAGTAAGGTATATAAGAGATATATAGTAAAACACTCACAGGTCCTTCTGAACCTCTGCATCGTCGTAACGACGACCAATGAGACGCTTGGTGGCATAGAGGGTGTTGTTAGGGTTGGTGACTGCCTGTCTTTTGGCTGGCATGCCAACAAGTCTCTCGCCATCAGCTGTGAAGGCGACCACTGAAGGTGTTGTCCTTGCTCCCTCTGCATTCTCTAGTACCTGTCACAACAAACTAGTCAGTAACAGTCTAGAAAAACAACTATCAAAAGATGATTTCAAAGACGTTCTCTTCATCACACAGGTCAAACATTCGTAATTAAATCCCTGATGAAATGATAACCTGTGCTTCTACATCTGCATTGCTTGCTCTTTAGGGTTTTAGGTTGGGTTTCTGTATTAGCACGGGGTTTCTGTATTAGCACGTATAAGGGCTTTATAAATGTGATAACATGCCAGAGGGTGACAACACTGCCATCTCAAAACATAAACTGACCTTTGCTTGTTTGCCCTCCATAACCGCCACACAGGAGTTTGTTGTACCCAGATCAATCCCAATCACGGATCCTTTGATTGCCTCTGATCTGGAAAACAAAGTAAATCAAGGTAAGCACAAATGGTCAGAGATGTTCTTGGATGCTATATTGATATTAGTTTACACATTAGTTTACTTGGGAAACTTCAGGAAAGAATACTCACGAATAGTCACATCTGGCCACAGACCTGAGAGCATCTTGCTGAAATCCATTCCAGCAAGCCTATGGGGAAAATATTGGTTAGCTACCATATCATGACTACTTATTAGTGAAATCTGTCCTTAACCCTTTTCAACCAATAAATGAAAACAAACTGGTATATTTTTAAATTAACACAGGGCATGGATGCACAATAATCCTAATGTGGAATAAAACATTGTCTATGAATGTACTTGTATTTATTAAGGAACCCCATTAGCAGCTGCCGTGTCTTCCTGGGGTCCAGCAACATGAAGGCAGTTAAGAATTAAATAGCTACACAGCTTGTCTAAAATTATGTTTGGTTATGACATTTGAACATCATACCCTGGGACACCACAGTGATGGTCACAGGTGTTATTTTCACGATTAATGACGCCCCCCTTTATAACAAGACCTGCACCACTTGCAATTCAATCACTTCAAGCGGGTAACGTTAACTAGCAAGCCATTACTTGTCCCTTAGTAAGCTCCCACTATGGTCGCTAAAGTACATTACTTAGTATGTCTATTCAGAAGAACAACACATGATATAGTTAAAGAAAACATCCTGGCTAACCCCGGCTTGGCGAAAAGTTAGCAAGCTGGCTACTGTAAGTTAGTCACGCCTTGCCAAGCTAACATTAACTGGCTAGCTCTTCTTCTTGATGGGAGCCTTCCATTATGATAGTCAGAGAATAAGTTAGCTAACAGTTAGTTTTCCGACATGACTATTGTTAAAACTTCTTCAACATTGGTGGGTCCCCTGCGGGACGGTTGAGCTAACGGAGGCTAATGCGATTAGCATGTAGTTGTAAGTAACAAGAACATTTCCCAGGACTTTAAACATATCTGATATTGGCAGAAAGATTAATCTAACTGCACTGTCCCATTTACAGTAGAAATTACAGTGAAAGAATGCCATGCTATTGTTCGAGGAAAGTGCACAGTTTTGAAAATGAAAAGTTATTGATAAATAAATTAGGCACATTTGGGCAGTCTTGATACAACATCTTTAACAAAAAATGCAATGATTTATTGGATCAGTCTTAAACGTTCTAAATTTCACCTGGGCTGGAATAATACATTATGGCCTTTCTTTTGCATTTCAAAGATGATGGTACAAGAAAAACATTTGGTTTGTTCTTTGTATTATCTTTTACCAGATATGTGTTAAATTAGCCTACATTCCTTTCACATTTCCACAAGCGTCAGTGTTTCCATTCAAATGGTACCAAGAATATGCATGTCCTTGCTACAGGCAGTTAGATTTGGGTATGGGTATGTCATTTTAGGCAAAAATTGAAAAAAAGGGGCTAATCCTTAAGAGGTTTAATTTATCTAGTATTTTTTCGGGATGGCAGCTTTATCCATCATATGGTACTCAGCTAGTAGCAAACGATGTTAACTAGCTACTTTAGCTGCGACATTTAACGTTAGCTAACGTTGTTAGCTCGAACTAGCCATTACTACTTGAATAGTTATCCTTCATGTCCAATTACACCTCTTGGAAACATTTAAACTAACATTTTGTCAATTGTGGCTGATTTACCTTCTTTATCAAGGAGGACACACTTCTTGAGCAGTTTGGAGAGGGGAGAGACCTTGAAGCTGTTCTTGCAACACTCAACATTTTGACAATTCTGAGTTTAAAATGGAGCCCCAATGAAAACCCAAGTTGTTGACTTTATATTGAATTTAAATGAACCCCGCTCTCTGTATATCTTATTTATCACGAAATATACAATTCCCAAACGAGGACTGTCTTTCTCCTGTCAGACCCGGTATGGTAGCACGACTGCTCTTCATTCAGCAACACAGAAACTACGATCTCGAATTATCCAACACATGGGTCGCTCTATGCATTGTGAAACTGACCCTTTTTAGTAGCCCAAAGATTGCCTGAGTCAAATTATTTATTTTGAAATAAAAATACTTTCCCCATGTATTATATTTAATTATCACAGACGAGATACTCACAGAACACCAGGAATGTATGTTTAGTGTGCAGTATGATTATTTTATATGATACATTCTGCTAAAACATAATCATGATCATGACGCGGCCATCACACACCATGGGGTTTATGAAGGTCATTTTGAAAAAGGGGTGAACTTTTTCACGAGAATTACATCAGTAATACCGGTGTCTGGTCTGATGAAACATCACCACATTTGGATAAAGTAACTACATTTTTAACGTTAATGAAAGTGCATGACCATATCAAGGGATCAGCCGACATTTTGTATTTCTGCATATTATTAATCTGTTTGACTCTATTGGACTTTACCTTACACTCTCATGTGTGTCACCCTTTACAACACAGCTCATCATCAACATGCATTAATGAAGAGCTGGCTATTATTTACACCCTCTCTGATGTGGGCACAACTGGCAACAAAAAACTCAACGGACACCAGAGATGTTAAACCCTTACAAGAAAGCGTCATTGGACATTTTTCAGTAGTTCAACTTTTACACCACAAGATGATGCACACGTCATGCGGTGTTCTTCTTCTTGTTTGTATTGGCGAATCGCACCCATTTGACAGGTGCATACACCGCCACCTACTGCATTGGTCAAATCAAATTTTATTGGTCACGTTCACAAATTTAGCAGACGTTATTGTGGGTGTAGCGAAATGCTTGTGTTCCTTGCTCCAACAGTGAAGTAGTATCTAATAGTTCACAACAATACACACTAATCTGAAAGTAAAATAATGTAATTTTAAAAAATATAAATATTAGGTCGAGCAATGTCGGAGTGGCATAGAAAACAGTATATACACATGAAATGAGTAAAGCATTATGTAAACATTATTTAAACATTTATGTAAGTTTGAAGTTCTTGCACTTTGTGATATGAAAAGGGGCAAAAGGACAGGGAAAATGGAAGAAAAAATTGCCACACCAACCCTTTACCTAAAAAACACTGCACCTTTCAGCAGTATCCAAGTGTTCCATAGTCTCACAGGCATGTTGGTTGCCCCTGTAGAACATCAGAGAAAAGGGTGGAACCTGCACACTGACTGCTATAAATCAGACAAAACTTTGTAATCACAAATAGCATGCGATGAGACCTGTGAGACCAAATGAAGTTGTCCCGAACCACAGATCTAGGATCACACTCCCATCGCCTACCCCCATTCTTAACCTTAGCCCCAAAGTGGATAAAAAAATCTCTCGCCCAGTATCGGTGGTTTAGTTTAGAGGTACATACCACCCTATTCTAGGGAGCTAGGGAAGTGACCAATGTGTCTTGTGTGGACACGCTTCCTGAAGAGTTGGTGTTATGTAGGCTAACTACAGTTGAAGTCGGAAGGTTACATACACCTTAGCCAAACACATTTAAACTCAGTTTTTCACAATTCCTGACATTTAATCCTAGTAAAAATTCCCTGTCTTAGGTCAGTTAGGATCACCACTTTATTTAAGGAATGTGAAATGTCAGAATAATAGTAGAGTGAATTATTTATTTCAGCTTTTATTTATTTCATCACATTCCCAGTGGGTCAGAAGTTTACATACACTCAATTAGTATTTAGTAGCATTGCCTTTAAATTGTTTAACTTGGGTCAAATGTTTTGGGTAGCCTTCCACAAGCTTACCACAATAAGTTGGGTGAATTCTGGCCAATTCCGCCTGATAGAGGTGGTGTAACTGAGTCAGGTTTGTAGGCCTCCATATTCGCACACACTTTTTCAGTTCTGCCCACAAAAGTTCTATGGGATTGAGGTCAGGGCTTTGTGATGGCCACTCCAATACCTGGACTCCACAACTTTGGAAGTATGCTTGGGGTCATTGTCCATTTGGAAGACCCATTTGCGACCAAGCTTTAACTTCCTGACTGATGTCTTGAGATGCTGCTTCAATATATCCACATAATTTCCCTTCCTCATGATGTCATCTATTTTGTGAATTGCACCAGTCCCTCCTGCAGCAAAGCACCCCCACAACATGATGCTGCCACCCCCCGTGCTTCACGGTTGGGATGGTGTTCGTCGGTTTGCAAGCCTCCCCCTTTTCCCTCCAAACATAACAATGGTCATTATGGCCAAACAGTTCTATTTTTGTTTCATCAGACCAGATGACATTTCTCCAAAAAGTATGATCTTTGTCCCCATGTGCAGTTTTTTATGGCGGTTTTGGAGCAGTGGCTTTTTCCTTGCTGAGTGGCCTTTCAGGTTACGCCAATATAGGACTCATTTTCCTGTGGATATAGATAATTTTGTACCCGTTTCCTCCAGCATCTTCACAAGGTCCTTTGCTGTTGTTCTGTGATTGATTTGCACTTTTTGCGTCAAAGTACATTCATCTCTAGGAGACAGAACGTGTCTTCTTCCTGAGCGGTATGATGGCTGCGTGGTCCCATGGTGATTATACTCGCGTACTATTGTTTGTACAGAGGAACATGGTAACTTCAGGCATTGGATCAGACTTGTGGAGGTCTACAATTTTTTTCTGAGAACTTGGCTGAGTTTGAAGGTAGGCCTTGAAATACATCCACAGGTACACCTCCAATTGACTCAAATGATGTCAATTAGCCTATCAGAAGCTTCTAAAGCCATGGCATAATTTTCTGATATTTTCCAAGCTGTTTAAAGACACAGTCAACTTTGTGTACATACACTTCTGACACACTGGAATTGTGATACAGTAAATTATAAGTGAAATAATGTGTCTGTAAACAATTGTTGGAAAAATTACTTGTGTCATGCACGAAGTAGATGTCCTAACCAACTTGCCAAACTATAGTTTGTTAACAAGAAATTTGTGGAGTGGTTGAAAAACAGATTTTAATGACTCCAACCTGACTTCCGACCTCAACTGTACATAACTATCCTGTATAGTAAATGATCCAGAACTATTAACATCACAGTAAGATGATTTGGCTTTCCCACTAGATAATATTTGAGAAATAATTCCCCCCATATAATGAGGGATTGAAACAGGGTGGTAATTCAACAAAGTGATTTTGTAAACGAGGCTCACCTGTGGTCATGCCACTGTTAGATAAGCGCCTCCTCTCCTTTCAGAGAAAAATAAATGACACGGTAAAGGTATATTATTCACTTTTTAAACATAATTATGAGTAGAGAAAAAGCTCATTTGTAGTGGTGTAATCTTGGAAACCCAGAATTATAATCTCATGTAATTGTTACATGTGTTTGTCCATGATACATTAATAGCTGTGAACTATACCTGACTCCTAATCCATATAATTGTAATTAATTCAATTCTACATCAATAATTATTATTATATTTTATCAATGTATTTATTGATTTAAAACGGATGAAATGTTAACATCACACCTTTGGAAGCTTTTTAGAGAAATTGTGTCCAAAAAGAGCATTTACAAATAGTCTGAATAACACTGCATGATAAGTATATGCTATGATTAAGAGATGCTATGATTTAGATTAGGTGTGTGCTCTGAGAGCTGAGGTTGACTGCGACCAACAGACTTCCCTGGCAAGCTGTCTTGATACTAGTCTTAAGTCAAGGGCTCTCTGAAACCCAGCTGAACCCGAAGAACAAAAGCTTCTGTTCAAAACGGCTGTTATGGAAAATACTGAATAGGGTACTCCTCTTCCTCTCTTGGAAGCAACACAGACACCAGTAGTAATGCCCAGTTTTAGCCAGTCTCATCAAGAACGCACAGTGCATCACTAGTCTAGGGAGTGTGTGAGAGAAATAGTGAGGGTAAGCTTGCACAAGAAAAGCAGACCTTCATGGGGCTGTGTACCAGCAAGTCTGCGGTGTCACTGGCCCCCAGTGCAGAAGCCCCCAGTGGAGAGGCAGGCACCCGGCCAGGAGGTGGCAGTCCAGGGGGGACACCAGTCTGGGAGGAGCACACGTCTACGATGCAAGGCACCAAGGCTAAGGCAGAGGCTGGTATACGGAGCGGAGGGCCTAACCCCACAGCCAAGGGCTACCTGGAGTTGGGAGGGAAAGGTGAGGGGAAGCCCCAGATGTCCCAGGAGGCAGAGGAGGAGGAAGATGACACAGGGGATGAGCTGGAGGAGCTGCTGAACTTCTCAGACAGTGAAGGGAGCCTGAAGAGTGAGTTCCTTGAATGAATAGACCAGTTTTAAATCCCCTTTATTGGGTCAAGAATCTACAGCACATCAACATTCAACCCTCAGAAATCATGCACCACACAGTTAAAAGGACAACTCTGGATCCCCTCATCATCAACAGAGCACAACACAGGATGTAGAGGAGTAGCTATATCAACTCTGGATCCCCTCATCATCAACAGAGCACAACACAGGATGTAGAGGAGTAGCTATATCAACTCTGGATCCCCTCATCATCAACAGAGCACAACACAGGATGTAGAGGAGTAGCTATATCAACTCTGGATCCCCTCATCATCAACACAGCACAACACAGGATGTAGAGGAGTAGCTATATCAACTCTGGATCCCCTTCATCATCAACAGAGCACAACACAGGATGTAGAGGAGTAGCTATATCAACTCTGGATCCCCTTCATCATCAACAGAGCACAACACAGGATGTAGAGGAGTAGCTATATCAACTCTGGATCCCCTTCATCATCAACAGAGCACAACACAGGATGTAGAGGAGTAGCTATATCAACTCTGGATCCCCTTCATCATCAACAGAGCACAACACAGGATGTAGAGGAGTAGCTATATCAACTCTGGATCCCCTTCATCATCAACAGAGCACAACACAGGATGTAGAGGAGTAGCTATATCAACTCTGGATCCCCCTCATCATCAACAGAGCACAACACAGGATGTAGAGGAGTAGTTATATTGTGTCATAATGGTCAACAATGTTGGATCTTCAGCCAGTACCAATTCCCTGCTATGTGTTATGTGCCTCGTGGAGGTACATTGTCCAGGACTAGACCTAGAATTCAGGCAACTTGATCTATCTTGTAAAATAAAATGTTACACTATAGAAGGGATGGGCAACTGGCGGCCCACAGACACCCCTTTTGTAGGCCCGCTGATCAATTAAGTTAAATTTCAACATTTTGGTTGTGCATCAGCAGTTTTTTTCTTGTTTATGTCAGTCACTGATAGTCACTCAATTAGACCATTTCAGCTAACATTTTTTAGATTGGTAAGTTAGTCTAGCGGCCAGCTATCTGAACTGGTATTAATCATGGTTGAATTATCGCCCGGCTGGCCCCCATTGATTTTGTTAGTCACGCTTGCTCATGTCTCATATTAAAAACAGCAACATTTTCTTTCCACCCTTTGGCAAAATGTGTAGAACTGCAGGGAATTAGCTATAAAATGCAATTTTTTCTCTTCGTCTCATGGCAAAATTTGTAGAATTGCATGAAGTAATTTATAAAATGCCAAAATCTTGTCTCCATTCTTGGCTAAATGTGTAGAATTTAAGGAAATGAACTCTTTGCTTAAGAATATAGCTCCCCATAGTCTAATCTAAAGAATATAGCTCACCATAGTCTAATATAAAGAATATAGCTCACTGTCTAATCTAAGGAATATAGCTCACTGTCTAATATAAAGAATATAGCTCACTGTCTAATCTAAAGAATATAGCTCACCATAGTCTAATCTAAAGAATATAGCTCACCATAGTCTAATATAAAGAATATAGCTCACTGTCTAATCTAAGGAATATAGCTCACTGTCTAATATAAAGAATATAGCTCACCATAGTCTAATCCAAAGAATATAGCTCACCATAGTCTAATCTAAAGAATATAGCTCACCATAGTCTAATCCAAAGAATATAGCGCACCATAGTCTAATCTAAAGAATATAGCTCACCATAGTATAATCCAAAGAATATAGCTCACTATCTAATCTAAAGAATGTAGCTCACCATAGTCTAATCTAAAGAATATAGCTCACCATAGTCTACTCCAAAGAATATAGCTCACTATCTAATCTAAAGAATATAGCTCACCATAGTCTAATATAAAGAATATAGCTCACTGTCTAATCTAAGGAATATAGCTCACTGTCTAATATAAAGAATATAGCTCACTGTCTAATCTAAAGAATGTAGCTCACCATAGTCTAATCCAAAGAATATAGCTCACCATAGTCTAATCCAAAGAATATAGCTCACCATAGTCTAATCTAAAGAATATAGCTCACCATAGTCTAATCTAAAGAATATAGCTCACCATAGTCTAATCCAAAGAATATAGCTCACCATAGTCTAATCTAAAGAATATAGCTCACCATAGTCTAATCCAAAGAATATAGCTCACCATAGTCTAATCTAAAGAATATAGCTCACCATAGTATAATCCAAAGAATATAGCTCACTATCTAATCTAAAGAATATAGCTCACCATAGTCTAATCTAAAGAATATAGCTCACCATAGTCTAATCCAAAGAATATAGCTCACTATCTAATCTAAAGAATATAGCTCACTATCTAATCTAAAGAATCTATAGTCTAATCTAAAGGATATAGCTCACCATAGTATAATCCAAAGAATATAGCTCACTATCTAATCCAAAGAATATAGCTCACCATAGTCTAATCTAAAGAATATAGCTCACCATAGTCTAATCCAAAGAATATAGCTCACCATAGTCTAATCCAAAAAATATAGCTCACTATCTAATCTAAAGAATATAGCTCACCATAGTCTAATCTAAAGAATATAGCTCACCATAGTCTAATCTAAAGAATATAGCTCACCATAGTCTAATCTAAAGAATATAGCTCACCATAGTCTAATCCAAAAAATATAGCTCACTATCTAATCTAAAGAATATAGCTCACCATAGTCTAATCTAAAGAATATAGCTCACCATAGTCTAATCCAAAGAATATAGCTCACTATCTAATCTAAAGAATATAGCTCACCATAGTCTAATCTAAAGAATATAGTTCACTATCTAATCTAAAGAATATAGCTCACCATAGTCTAATCTAAAGAATATAGCTCACCATAGTCTACTCCAAAGAATATAGCTCACTATCTAATCTAAAGAATATAGCTCACTATCTAATCTAAAGAATATAGCTCACCATAGTCTAATCTAAAGAATATAGCTCACCATAGTCTAATCCAAAGAATATAGCTCACTATCTAATCTAAAGAATATAGCTCACCATAGTCTAATCTAAAGAATATAGCTCACCATAGTCTAATCCAAAGAATATAGCTCACCATAGTCTAATCCAAAAAATATAGCTCACTATCTAATCTAAAGAATATAGCTCACCATAGTCTAATCTAAAGAATATAGCTCACCATAGTCTAATCTAAAGAATATAGCTCACCATAGTCTAATCTAAAGAATATAGCTCACCATAGTCTAATCTAAAGAATATAGCTCACCATAGTCTAATCTAAAGAATATAGCTCACCATAGTCTAATCTAAAGAATATAGCTCACTATTGTTTAATAAAAGGTCAGTGTTTTGTTAAACTAGACTAAGCTGAGGAAGAAAACTAACTGATGTTACTGTATGTTCAATTCCATTCCATTAACATCTTGAATGCAGTGTAATATATCAATTTGTGATATAACTGTAACAGGTATGATGTTTTTAAATGAATTGTTATTTTTTGACTCCTTTTAGCGTTATTTCAACAACAGTTCCTTAATAAATTTGGTCTGTGCACAATGACATATCAGTTGGTATTGCTTTCAAAGAAAATAACCTCTTCAACCCAAGTTCTTATCTTCACTTTTTCCTAGCATGTCAGTGATTCAGGTTGATGTGTAGAGTGACCTTTTTTGAAAAGCACGTTGCTGGTGTGGGCATCAGAATTTTCTGTAAACGGCTCATCACAGGGAAAGCCAAGTGTTGTGTTTGATGTGGTTAATAATGTTTGATTTTACCATCTATCAGCATGCATCGCTGTATAGTAAAAGATAGCACCTGTTTATAACCAAAGGTTGGCATTTCTTGTTCAAGGGGCAATCTGCAGTTCATACAAGTGTTCACCCCACCACTGTTTCAGTAAATAGCTGAGGGATGGGATTGGAGAAATGTAACCACTCTCAAATTCATAGACAGAGCTATGAATTCAAGGATTGACCAACAATGATATCGCAAATATAGTTTTTTACCATGTTTTGAGGCTATATTGTGTCTGTTAAGAGTTTCACTTTTTTATACAATGGAATAAAACAAGCTTTTATTTTTGGGTTCTGATGAGGTGCTACAGTTGAACTAAGGTCATGAGGCATGTATAAGTTCTATTTGTCACGACATCCGCCGGAGTCGGCTCCTCTCCTTGCTCGGGCAGCGTTCGGCGGTCGACGTTTTGTCTTGTTCCCTGCACACCTGGTTTTCATTCCCCAATCAATCTACATGTATTTATTCCTCTGTTCCCCATCATGTCTTTGTGTAATATTGTTTGTGTTACGTGTGTGTTGTTGATGCGCCAAACTGGCTTGTTTTTTCTGTGTTATGTTTCATGAAGATATTTATTTTGTTGAACATCATTTTTGTGACTTTTTTGCTCGTTTTGCACTTTGCCTAAATAAAGTGTGCGCCTGTTCACAAATCTCTGCTCTTCTGCACCTGACTTCGCTACCAGTACGCACACTTCTGACAGAATCGTACACCTACCATGGAGTCAGCAGGAGCAGGTACCCCGGTCAGAGGAGTTGAGGAGCACGTCCAGGAACACATGGCAATGCTACATCATCTCGGTGCCATGATGGATCGCGTTGTCCAGACCATGGACCGCTGGGAGAGGCAGGAAGTTTCTCCAGCACCTCGACCAGCGCAACCGGGGTTATCTCTACCCGTCCCATCTGGATCCAGATCCAGTGCGATGCATCTCTCCCTTCCCAGGGAGTATGATGGGACGGCCGCACAGTGCCAGGGGTTCCTTTTATAACTGGACCTATACCTGGTCACCGTTCACCTAGCTCCCTCAGGAAGGGAGAGAGTATCCGCCCTCATCTCATGGAGCTCTGGAGTGGGCTAACGCCGTGTGGGGAGAGGAAGACGCGGCGCGGCGTTGGACCACTTCGAGGAGCCGTCTTTGACCATCCGCCCGAAGGTAGAGTGGCGGGGGAACGACATTTCCCTTTGAGGCAGGGGACGAGGAGCGCTGGAGTTCCGGACCTTGGCCGCTGGTGCAGGATGGAACGACAGGGCCCTCATCGACCACTATCGATGCAGCCTGCGTGAGGACGTCCGATGGGAGCTGGCTTGCAGGGATGCCACCATCACCTTTGACCAACTGGTGGATCTGTCCAGCCGGTTGGATAACCTGCTGGTCATCCATGGACGTCCTGAGGGGGCTGTGTCGGTTCCATCTCCCAGCACTCCCGCTCCGGTGCCCATGGAGTTGGGAGGGGCTGCGCATAGGGAGGCTGGAGGAGGGACCTTAACATGCAACATCCGTGGCCGCAGAGGGCACACTGCCGGTCAATGCCGGGTTGGTCCAGCCGGTTCTGGCACCGTGGCATCAGAGTCAGACCAAGGCTCCTGCGGTGGACGATTGGTTCAGGCGTGCGGAGGAGACCTGGGAAGCCGCCCATGGTCACCTCCAGCAGGCCGCGCTGCGCCAAAAGACCAGCGCAGACCGTCACTGCAGTGAGGCCCCAGTGTTCGCACCGGGGGACAGGGTCTGGCTCTCGACCCGAAGCCTGCCCTGCCGGAAGCTGGGCCCGCGGTTCAAAGTCCTGAGGAGAGTGAACAAGGTATGTTACAGGTTACAGCTTGGCTGGTCCGCTCCAGGCGTCTAAGGTGCGGGAGGTTGCTCCGTCCCCTCTGGACATCGAGGGGGCCACGGCATACTCCGTCCATTCCATCCTGGATTCGAGGCATTGGGCAAGGGGCCTTCAGTACCTCGTGGAGTGGGAGGGGTACGGTCCGGAGGAGAGGTGTTGGGTTCCGGTGGCTGATGTATTTTACCCTGAGCTGCTGCGAGAATTCCACCATCGCCGGCCGGATCGCCCTGCGCCTCGCCCTCCGGGTCGTCCCCAAGGCCGGTGTCGACGCACCGCTGGAGCCTTGCGCCGGGGGGTACTGTCACGACTTCTGCTGAAGTCGGCTCCTCTCCTTGTTCGGGTGGCGTTCGGCGGTCGACGTCACCGGCTTTCTAGCTATTGCCGCTCCATTTTTCATGTATCCATTTATTTTGTCTTGTTCCCTGCACACCTGGTTTTCATTCCCCAATCAATCTACATGTATTTATTCCTCTGTTCCCCATCATGGCTTTGTGTGAGATTGTTTGTGTTACGTGTGTGTTGTTGACGTGCCAGACTGGCTTGTTTTTTCAGTGTTATTTTTCACGAAGATGTTTATTGTTGAACATTATTCTTGTGACTGTTTTGCACGTTTTGCACTTTTGCCTAAATAAAGTGTGCACCTGTTCACAAATCTCTGCTCTCCTGCACCTGACTTCGCTACCAGTATGCACACATTCTGACAATATTCAAGGATCAATGGGCATATATCAAATCAAATCCAATTGTATATGTCACATGTGCTGAATACAACTTGTGTAGACTTTACCGTGAAATGCTTGCTTAAGAGACCTTCCTAAATAAAAATACAAATAAAATAAAATACACAAGAATATATCATTAATATATCACTAATATTGTTATATACACTACCGTTAGAAAGTTTGGGGCCAGAAATGTCCTTGTTTTTGAAAGAACATAACATTTATTGTCCATTAAAATAACATCAAATTGATTGTGTAGTGTAATTAAGTTTTAAGTAAAAAAATTGATGTTCCAATCGCTGATTGCCTATTTAAAATGATATGTCAATATTTATGGGGTGCTGATTTTCTTAGTCTGTAAGATTGTCAAAGGCTCTTTATGTAAATGAATGAATAGTTTAGATAATAAAACTAAGTAGTAAATAATGACTAAGTTCCTGCCAGAAAGATGGAAGATCAATTTCCCAAGGAAATGACACAAATGATTTCAGTGATATGTGGTTAACAGTGGCACATAGACTCATGCCATAGCATCAAACTAAAGTTGCCTGTGTGGGAGAATATAGTATGACAAATAATTATAGTGAGAAAACTGGCAACAGGGATTCCCCAAAAGCTTGGAAATTTCAACAATGGGTCTTAAATGCTGCCACACAGGTCCAGAACCAAGTCATTAGGCATCAGTCGTCTACTTGGGTTCATCAATAGAAAAATGGCAATACACAAAGGTACAATACTTCTGCTGCTCTCAATGATGATTAGCCTGGCCACCTCATCTCCAGTACAACGCCTAGGAAGATCTCTGGAGCATGTTAAAGATATAAAATCTTACATTGATGGAGCACTTAAGGTAAGACAGTTATTATTGCACAAAAACATTTTCAACAATTGAAAAGTCCTGACAACTTTTGGAGATGAAATTAATGTAACCAATGTTACCTTTGTGTCCTGAACCACAGAACTGTCCTGAAGGCTGCAGCACATCTGGAATGGTGAGTCCATAACAATCTTGGATAATTGTCTCAATCTATTCTTCACTTCAATGTACTCTAGGTTAAACACATCTCACTGCTAGACATGGTTGTCTGATTCTTATGTACGCTGTGCACTTCATGAAACACTTTTTTTGAAAAGCAAAGCTGCTAGAGCATCTCTAATCTCTCTTGTGACATTGCTTATCTCAATCAGAATACACACAGATACAACATAGCCTCCTACCACAGGCTGCACTAACTTCCTTTGGTTTCTCATTTCAATTAGCAAAACTTGGTTGTGTTGTCTCATTTATATTTTTTGTAAAAAAAAGGCTTTATTTAACTAGGCAAGTCAGTTAAGAACAAATTCTTATTTACAATGACAGCCTACTGGGGAACAACCTTGTCAGCTTGATCCAGCAACCTTTTGATTACTGGCCCAACGCTCTAATCACTAGGCTACCTACATTTACATTTACATTTAAGTCATTTGGCAGACGCTCTTATCCAGAGCGACTTACAAATTGGTGAATTCACCTTATACCTGCCACTACATATCACAGTATATGAATTCCTAATGTGATGGATTGGTCTCTGCTAAAGGAATGTCAACCTAGATGTATGTATTGCAGTACAATTGTTATATTAAACAATTCTGTCAACTGTGTTTTCTAACATTTACTTATCTCTGTAGGATCTAAAATGCCAGTGTCTCCAAATCCCCATCACATCAGTGGTAAGAGAAACATAAAATGTTAATTAGAGTTACAGTAAGTAGAGCCATCCCACTGGGCACACACTGGTTGAATCAATATGGCTTCCACAAAATTTCAATGAAATTACGTTGAACCAACGTGGAATAGACATTGAATTGACGTCTGTGCCCAGTGGGATGTCATGCAATGTGTACCTTTGTAACTCTTTTCTTCTGTTACTTTTAATAGGGAACATGCACAGCAGACTACTTCAAACAGGGACTGGAGTCACTGCAGAGTGTGCATCGTATCGCAGGCCTACTGAAGAAAAGATTAGGGATTCATTGGTCCAAGGTAAGTTATCTCCCCTCAACATGCACAGAATTGTTCAAAATGCACCGAATTGTTCTTAGATGGCCCCCCCGAGTGGCGCACCGGTCTAAAGCACTGCAGTGCTTGAGACGTCACTACAGATCCGGGTTCGACAGGCTGTGTCGCAGCTGGCCGCGACTGGGAGACCCATGAGACGACACACAATTGGCCTAGCGGTTAGGGGAGGGTTTGGCCGGCCGGGATGTCCCTGTCCCAATGCGCTCTAGCAACTCCTGTGGCGGGCCGGGTGCATGCATGCTGACATGGTCACCAGTTGTACAGTGTTTCCTCTGACACATTGGTGTGGCTGGCTTCCGGGTTAAGCGAGCACTGTGTCAAGAAGCAGTGTAGAGGGTCGTGATTCGGAGGACGCATGGCTCTCTCCCGTATCCGTACGGGAGTTGCAGCAATGGGACAAGACTCTAACTACCAACTGGATATCATGAAAAAAAAGGGTTAAAGAAATATTTGTTCTTAGACTATAATGACATTCTGGACATGGCAGAGATAACTGAAAAGCCATGAAATTACTGTTACATTGTTCACAATTACAAAGATCTTACCAGATGTATGTGTTATTCTCTGTCATTGAAGGGCTTTCAACTGGCCCTGCACTGTGAACCAGTGGTGTCTCCGAAGATGTTCCTGCAGCAGCTGAAACAAGTGTTCGAATTTATCAACACCTCCGCTCTACACACAACTGATCAACTATAACAACATTTGATTCTATATTATTTTGTTTATCATTTCTTTATTAACTATTTATCCATTTGAAATTGTATTGCTTTTGCTGTTCCTGTATTGACCTGATTGTGAAATTACCAGTAAATTAGATACTATAGCCTAGGTCTGAATGTAGGTCTATATATGGCAAAGTGCATCACAGATAAATCTATCTGAAGAATATTAGAGCCATATCGTTGGTTGACCTTTACTTTCTGGTGTTGATCTTTCAATTCTAGTGGTTAGAAACAAAGACAATTTCTATCTCATCCTAAACCAACATTATACAAATAATGTAATAAACAATAAAGAAATCATTGGATGTTTTTGGACATTGGACTACTTGAGTTGTTTGATGTGGCTTCATACCTAGGTAGCTTCTCATGCCACCTTCCTAGGCTCTTCTAGGCACCCCAACAAAAAAACTTAACAGCATATGTGGCTCCTGGCGATCAAAAGTGAAACTATTGGAGGACAGCATTATACGTGCCCGCTAGGTGGCACTATTCCATTAGGGGGGTTTGGAGCATGTAAAACAGCTAGTCCAAAGTAATGCTCCACCTACCTAGAGATGCTTTAGTGTGTCAAAAGCTTTCGGGAAGTAGGCTATTGTGCTTCAATAAAAAGGAGACGCTAAATAATCCGAAAATGCAACCTCCTCCCAGAAAGGTAAGAATTTTACAAGAATTTGCAATAACAATTTACATGTTTTTAACTTCACAATTATGTCAAACGAAATGAACTGTGGCAAGTCGCAATACCATAGAGAGGTTGAAATACGTTGAAAGTACCTCTGACATCTCTATTCTATTTTCATTTGGCACAGTACATTTGACATAATTGTAAAGTTTCTGAAAATGCAAGTTGTTATTGCGAATTATTTCACAAGAGGTGAACTGTTTAGTAGAACATGTTTAGAAAAGTCCTACTCCTGTGAAGTAGTCTTAATTTGAATTTGGTCGTTTTCACTTGTGGCATTTTCGTAGGTTCCAAGTAATGATGTCAGCATCCTTATGATGCTCAACGCACATTTTGCACCATTAATTCTGCAATTGCTTATATTCTGATGTCCACAATTCACAATAACACAGAGAGAAAGAGAGAGACAGAGCGATAGAGTGAGAGAGCGATAGAGAGTTAATGAATTAATGAACATAGTGCATGTACAGGCTCCGTGTCGGAGCTAAGTGGCTACTAGTTCGCTGATGTTGCTGACTCTGACCTTCAGACTGAAGTCTTCAGCTGATGTACCCAGAGGCGGACTGGGACAACAATTCAGCACTCACCCCCATAAATATCATACCCCCCAAAACATTTTGTATAACCTCCCCTGTTATTGGTAATGGTGAGAGGTTAGCATGTCTTGGGGGTATGGTCTTTGTGCATCTGTAACTTTCTCACTCATCATTCACATTTCAGTCATGATTATCCATTAACCATGGTAGCATCCACATTAATGTAGAAGTGTTTAGAAACATATTCTTATTTAAAATAAAAGTGACTACAAAATAACACTATGCATTGTGTACCATTCATTTCTATTGGGCACAAAATAATCTGAAACACAACCAAAACAAACTGCAAATGCATCCATCATTGGTAGAGTCACAAGCTTGTTGTAGTCATTTCATGCTATGAATATGGAACCAGATATACAACTTTTGACTACTTTAAAACACATATTCAGTTGAAGTCGGAAGTTTACATACACCTTAGCCAAATACATTTAAACTTGTTTTTTCACAATTGCTGACATTTAATCCTAGTAAAAATTCCCTGTCTTAGGTCAGTTAGGATCACCACTTTATTTTAAGAATGTGAAATGTCAGAATAATAGCAGAGTGAATTATTTATTTCAGCTTTTATTTCTTTCATCACATTCCCAGTGGGTCAGAAGTTTACATACACTCAATTAGTATTTAGTAGCATTGCCTTTAAATTGTTTAACTTGGGTCAAATGTTTTGGGAAGCCTTCCACAAGCTTCCCACAATACGTTTTTAGAATTTTGTCCCATTCCTCCTGACAGAGCTGGTGTACCTGAGTCAGGTTTGTAGGCCTCCTTGCTCCCACACACTTTTTCAGTTCTGCCCACACATTTTCTATAGGGTTGAGGTCAGGGCTTTGTGATTTCCCGTCCTCATGATGCAATCTATTTTGTGAAGTGCACCAGTCCCTCCTGCAGCAAAGCACCCCCACAACACCCCCACCCTCGTGCTTTATGGTTGGTATGGTGTTCTTCGGCTTGCAAGCCTCCCCCTTTTTCCTCCGAACATAATGATGGTCATTATGGCCAAACAGTTCTATTTTTGTTTCATCAGACCAGAGGACATTTCTCCAAAAAGTACAATCTGTTTCCCCATGTGCAGTTGCAAACCGTAGTCTGGCGTTTATACGGCGGTTTTGGAGCAGTGGCTTCTTCCTTGCTGAGCAGCCTTTCAGGTTATGTCAATATAGGACTCGTTTTACTGTGGATATAGATACTTTTGTACCTGTTTCCTCCAGCATCTTCACAAGGTCCTTTGCTATTGTTCTGGGATTGATTTGCACTTTTTGCACCAAGGTACGTTCATCTCTAGGAGACAGAACGCGTCTCTTTCCTGAGCGGTATGACGGCTACATGGTCCCATGGTGTTTATACTTGCGTACTATTGTTTGTTCAGCTGAACGTGGTACCTTCAGGCGTTTGGAAATTTTTCCCAAAGATGAACCAGACTTGTGGAGGTCTACAATTTTTTTTCTGAGAACTTGGCATTTTCCCATGATGTCAAGCAAAGAGGCACTGAGTTTGAAGGTAGGCCTTGAAATACATCCACAGGTACACCTCCAATTGACTCAAATTATGTCAATTAGCCTATCAGAAGCTTCTAAAGCCATGATATAATTTTCTGGATTTTTCCCAAGCTGTTTAAAGGCACAGTCAACTTAGTGTATGTAAACTCCTGACCCACTGGAATTATGATACAGTGAATTATAAGTGAAATAATCTGTTGGTAAACAATTGTTTGAAAAATGACCTGTGTCATGCACAAAATAGATGTCTTATTTGCCAAAACTATAGTTTGTTAACAAGAAATTTGTAGAGTGGTTGAAAAACAAGTTTTAATGACTAAGTGTATGTAAACGTCCGACTTCAACTGTACATTGAGTATACAAAACATTAAGAACACTTTCCATGACATAGACTGACCAGGACTGTCACTTGTTAAATCCACTTCAATCAGTGTAGATGCAGGGGAGACAGGTTAAATAAATATTTTAAAGCCTTGAGACAATTGAGACACACATGTGTGTGTGCCATTCAGAGGGTGAATGGGCAAGACAAAATAATGTAAGTGCCTTTGAACGGGGTACGGTAGTAGGTGTCAGGTGCACCGGTTTCTGTCAAGAACTGCAATGCCGCCAGGTTTTTAATGCTGAACAGTTTCCCGTGTGTATCAAAAATGGCCCATCGCCCAAGGGACATCCAGCAAACTTGATACAACTGTGGGAAGCATTGAAATCAACATGGGCCAACATCCCTGTGGAACAATTTCGACACATTGAAGAGTCCTTGCCCCGTCTAATACTACGTAGAAGAAGTGCTGTAATTTCTAAACGGTTCACCCGATATGGATAAGAATACCCTGAAATTAAAGCTGACAGTCTGCACTTTTAACCTCATAGTCATTGTATAATTTCAAATCCAAAGTCCTGGAGTACAGAGACAAAACAACAAAAACATTTTATCTGTCCCAATACTTTTGGACCTCACTGTAAATTATAATCACTTATTTTTATTGACTGGATAGACTGTACTGTTTACATCCACTGTGCACGTGACGAATAAACTTTGATTTTATTTAGTCCCGGTGCTGGCCGGTCCTGATACAGGTATGAGTCACTGTTTTGATTGACAGGTGAAGGAGACCCAGCAGGTGAAGATGGCCTTTGCGGAGCAAGTGGGACGGCTGCAGAGCAAACAGCAGCAGGAGGTAGAACTGCTGGAGGACATCAGGTGTGACCATCCTGTCCCACCCTGCCCCATCCTCCCTACCTGTTTCTGCTATACCCTGACTTACCCTGCATCACCCTACCCCAGCAAGGCCCACTGTCCCACCCCCTACTCCATCTACCCTACCCTGCTCCTGCTTGTCCCCCCTTCCCCCCCATCCTACAGAAGCCTGTGTTTGTATAATACATACTAAACATATTTGATAATATTGTGTGTATGACTCAAGTGTAATCACAACAAGAACCAATAGACACTAACGATGCTGAGTGAAACAGAAGGATTTATGAACACATCTTCAGATGTCTAGCATGTGGTCAGGCCTCCTGGGTGTTTACAGAGGTATATGCTGACTAATGCTCTCTGACAATTATCTCTCGGAGATATATACATATATATATATATATATATATGGATAGATGATATAATTACTGCCTAAATGCAGTTCACTGACATAACCTCGATGTGATGTTTATTTTTCTCTGTCCAGGTCCTTCAGTAAACAGCGTGCTGCCATAGAACAAGAGTATAGTCAGGTGAGAGGCCTCCCATAATGTTGATGCTGATTGACAAGCCGTGGTCAGGTCCCACTGGGCACACACTGGTTGAATCAACATTGTTTCAGCGAAACGTTGAATTGACATTTGTGCCCAGTTGGGTGTATGTCCGTGTCTTATGTTCATCTCTCCAGTGATGGGGGGCAGTAAACCATGTGATACGACCTTAGGACATCTTGTAGAGTGGCGTATCATTGAGCTGAAATGGGGTTGGAGTATTTGGACACTAACCTGTTTTTAGTGGCATCCTCGCAACAACTATTTTAAGCAACACTCTTACCACCCTCCTCCCTACATTAAAAGCATTACTCAAAGCACTCATATTGAATGTTTTGAAATGGAATGCATTCAGATATTGATTCAGATATTAGTGAGTATTTCAGGGACCTTGGTGTTGTCCATAAGCAAGGCAGGGGAATACAACACAAGGTATGCATCTGTCACAGGAACCAGAAACAACAGTGATAATTATGTCCCATATTGTACTGTAGTGCTGATGTCCCATTGGATGTTTCCCGATGGAGTTATCCATGGTGTACGTCATTCTGAGAAAATTTACATAATAGGGTGTTTGATAAGCTGATAACTTCATTGAATGGCTGTGGAAATGTCTGCTTTAGATACACTAAACAGACCCTTTTCCTTTTCTAACATGCCTAGCTGGGTTATATCTACTGTAGTAACTTCCTGTAGTGTCTGACATAAGAGCATTCCTCTTGAGTCTCCTATACACTTGTTGCCGTGGACTTTGAACTTGCCTCTGACCATTGTGGTTTCTAGTTAGTTTCCATAGTGAAATGAGTGTCCTGTGGTGCTGTCCCTTGGATCTGTTTGTTGTTAACAATGCATTAACATTGGACCTATGGAGTAGGTCTAACAGTTGTAGTAATGTTAACCTACACACTCAGACCAGTGTTTTCACCTCAGACCCTTGCACCATGGGGAATGTAGCAGGGTGGCGATGGTGAAATAAGGGCCTGTGAACCGATCCCTCCACATCTGAAAAGTTCTGAATAAAAGTGGTCTGTGGCTTTAGTACTACTGGTGGCGCGTAGCGGCTCTGCTATTTGATGTCTTGGTGTGAAAGAGCTAGTGTGTTTCTGAGCCAAGCTCCTGGATCACTTCTCTGAAGTCGGCAGTGAGTTAATCTGAAACAGGAAGTGAACACTGGATAGCGATGTTTTCACTGGGGTGTTGATGTTCCACCAGGAGCCTCGAGTGCAGAGCTTCTAGTATTGATAAACTCTGCTTTTTGCTCCAAATCTACATGTTATCCTGTACACAAAAACAAGACGTGTTCACTTTAGGCTGGGTCCTGCACTTGCACTCCAACCAAATTCATATTTATGGGTTTCAACAAGGTTTATAAGGTGAATGTACTGAAATATCCCTGATTATGTTTCCTATCATCTTTAATAAAACATATCCTTCTCTCTCAGGCCCTCCAGAGACTGGCCATACAGTTCCAGAGGAAAGACTGGCAAAGAGGCAAGGGAGACTCTTTGAACTCTGGGTAACCTATCATAAGCTTGATAGTTTGATCCCGCTACATGTTAATGACCTTTTTACTCTCAGCCATTCCAACCCCCATTTTTGTAAAACAAGTTACATTCAGAGTTTCATAGACATATATGAAGGAAATATCTGTCAAATACTGTAATTTACATTTACATTTACATTTAAGTCATTTAGCAGACGCTCTTATCCAGAGCGACTTACAAATTATTCATGATTGAAGATGCTCCCGTCCCTAATAACACAGTCTAACATCAGGGGATGCCATAGTGCTGGTGTAATAACACCGCTCTCTTTCTGTCTGTGTGTATACTGCCAGGAGTGTGTTTGCTGTGTGGAGGTCTCTGATTGAGGCCACGGCACAGAGTGGAGTGTGTCGTCTCACGGCGGCCGACGGATATCGCTCACTCACTGCCGACGCTCTGAAGAGCCTGAGGGCAGCCAAGGAGCTGAAGGCCAAGAGGGTGAGCTGAGCTGTGCAGTGGCTTATTGGAGGATGCACTGAAATAATGTATGATCCACATTGCAGTGCAGCCTAGTCTGAGTAACCAGATAGAAGAAAAATCATGTTTTTAGACAAATAATCTATTCACAACTGTACATTTTCTTCATCAGGCTTCACTAAGCTGAGAACTTTGTGTAGAAATGGTTTTGGAGTCTGTGAAAGCTTGTTTGATTTATCTACAGCTTGAACACACTCACATCAAGCCTACGAGAATTCATCTACTCAGATTTAAAAAAAAAATTTTTTTTGGGGGGGGTGCCTTTATTTAAAATAAATCTAAATCAAATGTGTTTATATAGCCCTTCTTACATCAGCTGATATATCAAAGTGCTGTACAGAAACCCAGCCTAAAACCCCAAACAGCAAGCAATGCAGGTGTAGAAGCACGGTGGCTAGGAAAAACTCCCTAGAAAGGCCAAAACCTAGGAAGAAATCTAGAGAGGAACCAGGCTGAGGGGTGGCCAGTCCTCTTCTGGCTGTGCCGGGTGGAGATTATAACAGAACATGGCCAAGATGTTCAAATGTTCATAAATGACCAGCATGGTCAAATAATAGTAATCCCAGTGAACAGGTCATAGCCGCAGGAAGAACAGTTGAAACTGGAGCAGCAGCACGGCCAGGTGGACTGGGAACAACAAGGAGTCATCATGCCAGGTAGTCCTGAGGCATGGTCCTTGGGCTCAGGTCCTCCGAGAGTGAGAAAGAAGGAAAGAGAGAATTAGAGAGAGCATACTTAAGTTCACACAGGACAGCGGGATAAGACAGGAGAAATACTCCAGATATAACAGACTGACCCTAGCCCCCCGACACATATATAGGTTCTCCAAGATGGCGTAGCAGTCAGACGTCTTGTCGTGTCGTTTCCCTTGTATACATTGTTTTTTTTAAACATATTTTTCTTCGCATGTCTTTTAAAACATTTTGCTAAACCTCAACATCTAAATACTCTCCTGCAACCCGCCTCACCCAATGTAGCGTGGATCTGCTTTTTTTCTACAGTATTTATATTTACTTCGGATCCGGAACCACTCAACTGAAGCTAGCCAGCTAACTACCAGCTATCAGTCAGCAAACCATTGCTAGCGGTCATCAGCTAACCGGTCATCAGCTAACCTTTAGCTCGGAAAGCTCTCGCCAGTTCGAACAACGCGACTCTAACCAGAGCATAACGGACCTATTATTTTTATTATTCTTATCCCCGGATTCCCACTGCAAACGGAACATTCTCATCTGGATCTTCACAACTAGCTAACTAGCTAACCGCAACCCCGGATGATTACTCCTGGCTAGCGTTTCCATCCACTTAGCTTGAAGCTAGCCCGGCCAGAGCTCCTGTACTACCACCGAAGCATACTCCTGGGCTACAATATCAGGACCCACGGCCGGTCTATCGATGTCACCGCATGAAGAGGCATAAACAGACTAACCCCATCACGACGTCCCCCCAAAGGCTAACTTTCTAGCCCTTGCTATCTGCTTGCCTGCTAATTCGGCCTGCTAACTGCTAGCTTGTTCAGCCCCTGTCTGCTAACTGCTAGCTTGTTTTGCCCCGGCCTACTAACTGTTAGCTTGTTAGCACAGGCCTGCTAACTGTCTGAATCGCCGCGTCCCCAGCCAGCCCAACCACTCACTGGACCCATATTTACTTTCAATCTCTTTTCGATTTTTAATTTGATTATACCTCCCGGTAACCTGCCTCACCCAATGTGATACGGAATCGCTATTATTTTTACTTTTTAGAACACATTCAAGAACCTCCAGAAGCTAACCAGCTAACTAGCTACAAGCTATTTAGTCATTGTTAGCCACTGCTAGCGGCTTTTACCTTCTGCACAGCCAACCAGTTTTTTTATTTTATTTTTTTAACCTGGATAATACTCGCAAGTCGAGCTTCCCTGCCCCATCCACCACTGCCCCCTGGACACTGATCACTTGGCTACATAACTGATGCATGCTGGACTGTCCATTAATCACGGTACTCCATTCTGCTTGTTTATGTGTTATCTGTCGGCCCCAGCCGCACTCAGGCTCTGTGTGTAGTTAATCCGACCCTCCCTGCCTAGTCAACGCCTTTTTACCTGCTGTTGTTGTGCTAGCTGATTAGCTGTTGTTGTCTCACCTACCGTTTTAGCTAGCTCTCCCAATTCAACACCTGTGATTACTGTATGCCTCGCTGTATGTCTCTCTCAAATGTCAATATGCCTTGTATACTGTTGTTCAGGTTAGTTATCATTGTTTTAGTTTACAATGGATCCCCTAGTTCCACTCTTCATACCCCTGATACCCCCTTTGTCCCACCTCCCACACATACGGTGACCTCACCCATTACAACCAGCATGTCCAGAGATACAACCTCTCTCATCATCACCCAGTGCCTGGGCTTACCTCCGCTGTACCCGCACCCCACCATACCCCTGTCTGTGCATTATGCCCTGAATATATTCTACCATGCCCAGAAATCTGCTCCTTTTATTCGTTGTCCCCAACGCTCTAGGCGACCAGTTTTGATAGCCTTTAGCCACACCCTCATACTACTCATCCTCTGTTCCGCGGGTGATGTGGAGGTAAACCCAGGCCCTGCATGTCCCCAGGCACCCTCATTTGTTGACTTCTGTGATCGAAAAAGCCTTGGTTTCATGCATGTCAACATCAGAAGCCTCCTCCCTAAGTTTGTTTTACTCACTGCTTTAGCACACTCTGCTAACCCTGATGTCCTTGCCGTGTCTGAATCCTGGCTCAGGAAGGCCACCAAAAATTCTGAGATTTCCATACCCAACTATAACATTTTCCGTCAAGTCAGAACTGCCAAAGGGGGAGGAGTTGCAGTCTACTGCAGCGATAGCCTGCAAAGTAATGTCATACTTTCCAGGTCCATACCCAAACAGTTCGAACTACTAATCTTAAAAATTACTCTCTCCAGAAATAAGTCTCTCACTGTTGCCGCCTGCTACCGACCCCCCCCCCCCTCAGCTCCCAGCTGTGCCCTGGACACCATTTGTGAATTGATCGCCCCCCATCTAGCTTCAGAGTTTGTTCTGTTAGGTGACCTAAACTGGGATATGCTTAACACCCCGGCAGTCCTACAATCTAAGCTAGATGCCCTCAATCTCACACAAATCATCAAGGAACCCACCAGATACAACCCTAAATCTGTAAACAAGGGTACCCTCATAGACGTCATCCTGACCAACTGGCCCTCCAAATACACCTCCGCCGTCTTCAACCAGGATCTCAGCGATCACTGCCTCATTGCCTGTATCCTCTACGGAGCCGCAGTCAAACAACCACCCCTCATCACTGACAAACGCTCCCTAAAACACTTCTGTGAGAAGGCCTTTCTAAACGACCTGGCCCGGGTATCCTGGAAGGACATTGACCTCATCCCGTCAGTTGAGGATGCCTGGTCATTCTTTAAAAGTAACTTCCTCACCATTTTAGATAAGCATGCTCCATTCAAAAAATGCAGAACTAAGAACAGATATAGCCCTTGGTTCACTCCAGAACTGACTGCCCTCGACCAGCACAAAAACATCCTGTGGCGGACTGCAATAGCATTGAATAGTCCCCGCGATATGCAACTGTTCAGGGAAGTCAGGAACCAATACACGCAGTCAGTCAGGAAAGCTAAGGCCAGCTTCTTCAGGCAGAAATTTGCATCCTGTAGCTCCAACTCCAAAAAGTTCTGGGACACTGTGAAGTCCATGGAGAACAAGAGCACCTCCTCCCAGCTGTCCACTGCACTGAGGCTAGGTAACACGGTCACCACCGATAAATCCATGATTATCGAAAACTTCAACAAGCATTTCTCATGGGCTGGCCATGCCTTCCGCCTGGCTACTCCAACCTCGGCCAACAGCTCCGCCCCCCCCCCCCCCACCCCCGCAGCTACTCGCCCAAGCCTCTCCAGGTTCTCCTTTACCCAAATCCAGATAGCAGATGTTCTGAAAGAGCTGCAAAACCTGGACCCGTACAAATCAGCTGGGCTTGACAATCTGGACCCTCTATTTCTGAAACTATCCGCCACCATTGTCGCAACCCCTATTACCAGCCTGTTCAACCTCTCTTTCATATCGTCTGAGATCCCCAAGGATTGGAAAGCTGCCGCAGTCATCCCCCTCTTCAAAGGGGGAGACACCCTGGACCCAAACTGTTACAGACCTATATCCATCCTGCCCTGCCTATCTAAGGTCTTCGAAAGCCAAGTCAACAAACAGGTCACTGACCATCTCGAATCACACCGTACCTTCTCTGCTGTGCAATCTGGTTTCCGAGCCAGTCACGGGTGCACCTCAGGCACGCTCAAGGTACTAAACGATATCATAACGGCTATCGATAAAAGACAGTACTGTGCAGCCGTCTTCATCGACCTTGCCAAGGCTTTCGACTCTGACAATCACCATATTCTTATCGGCAGACTCAGTAGCCTCGGTTTTTCTGATGACTGCCTTGCCTGGTTCACCAACTACTTTGCAGACAGAGCTCAGTGTGTCAAATCGGAGGGCATGCTGTCCGGTCCTCTGGCAGTCTCTATGGGGGTGCCACAGGGTTCAATTCTCGGACCGACTCTTTTCTCTGTATATATCAATGATGTTGCTCTTGCTGCGGGCGATTCCCTGATCCACCTCTACGCAGACGACACCATTCTATAAACTTCCGGCCCGTCCTTGGACACTGTGCTATCTAACCTCCAAACGAGCTTCAATGCCATACAACACTCCTTCCGTGGCCTCCAACTGCTCTTAAACGCTAGTAAAACCAAATGCATGCTTTTCAACCGTTCGCTGCCTGCACCCGCATGCCTGACTAGAATCACCACCCTGGATGGTTCCGACCTTGAATATGTGGACATCTATAAGTACCTAGGTGTCTGTCTAGACTGTAAACTCTCCTTCCAGTCTCATATCAAACATCTCCAATCGAAAATCAAATCTAGAATTGGCTTTCTATTTCGCAACAAAGCCTCCTTCACTCACGCCGCCAAACTTACACAATTAAAACTGACTATCCTACCGATCCTCGACTTCGGCGACGTTATCTACAAAATAGCTTCCAACACTCTACTCACCAAACTGGATGCAGTTTACCACAGTGCCATCTGTTTTGTCACTAAAGCACCTTATACCACCCACCACTGCGACCTGTATGCTCTAGTCGGCTGGCCCTCGCTACATATTCATCGCCAGACCCACTGGTTCCAGGTCATCTATAAGTCCATGCTAGGTAAATCTCCGCCTTATCTCAGTTCACTGGTCACGATCGCTGCAGCTGTACATAGTCTTATCGGTAAATAGCCCACCCAATTTTACCTACCTCATCCCCATACTGTTTTTATTTATTTACTTTTCTGCTCTTTTGCACACCAATATTTCTACCTGTACATGACCATCTGATCATTTATCACTCCAGTGTTAATCGGCAAAATTGTAATTATTTGCCTACCTCCTCATACCTTTTGCACACAATGTATATAGACTCTCTTTTTTTTCTACTGTGTTATTGACTTGTTTATTATTTACTCCATGTGTAACTCTGTGTTGTCTGTTCACACTGCTATGCTTTATCTTGGCCAGGTCGCAGTTGCAAATGAGAACTTGTTCTCAACTAGCTTACCTGGTTAAATAAAGGTGAAAAAAAGAGTGTAGCTTATGATAGCTTCCTCCTTATGAAAATTATTAAATTATGTAACCGGAGCATGTTGTTTTAAAGAAAGAAATCCACTCCAAAAACAATATTTTTGTTCTCCATTAGTCCTCTCTTGATACAGTACTAAAAATGATTTGCATGTCAGCAGTCAAGTTTTCTAGATGATTGGTCTTTCAGGAAGCGTCACTTGCCACATCATCATGAAAAAATACATATTAGGTAGTTTTTGAGTGGAGTTTTCATGAAGCCCACAATGTCTCCATTCACAAAACCACACAACTCATCACCAGAGGTTTTCTCACGTCATACTTTCACTTTTTTTTGAGGAGGGAAATACATTCTAACACAAACAGCCAAAGCCTTTCATGTTCTCTATACCTTATGAGGAAAGGCACCAGTACTTACTGACGACTTCCTCTCGACTTTTATGCTACTTTGTGGTAGTTGTTGTTAATGACAGAGAATCAAACAAAGCAGGAACGTGAGTCGCTTGTTAGTGTTGAAAATATTGTGATCTAAAGGTTACTATTCAAGCAGTGGAAAACCCTGGAAAAACCCTTACACTTGTACAGCCTTGACCTCCACATGCTACACGCACTGTTAAACTACGGACAGTATTTATCATTTAAAACCTGCCTTTTGCACAACGTAACCAGCGTTGAATCTATTGGATTTGTTGAATCTGTCAATCTAGAGACAGTTTGACGTAGTTTAAATGCAGTGAGTTCCTCCTTCAGTCACCCCTATACGCTGTTCCGCCCATGCATATTGTTGTATTACATTGTAATAATATGATGCGTTGTTGCCCTACAGGGTCTAGAGCAGCTGCAGAGAGTACAGGGTGAGGTAGTGGATGCACTACGAGAGCTCCACAAGGTCAAGAAGAGATACTACCAGCTGAGTCACATGGCTAACGTGGCCAGGGAGAAAGCTGCTGACGCACAGGCCAAGTAAGTCTGTGAGTGTGAGCCTGGTCAAAAGTAGCGCACTATGTAGGAAATAGGTTGATTTGGAATGGAGTTTGTCTGTTTTTACGATCAGTGTGCAATATCCATCCATATACTACTGTATGTTATACCAGGAATGGGCAACTGGAGGCATGCGGCACGTGGTCCCCCTTTTTGTAGACAATTAAAAAGATGAAGTAAGTCAAATGTATTTTTTTGGGGGGGGACAGTCGGGGTCTCAACTTACTGTTGAGAGTTAGAATAATATAATATTCAAGTTGCAATTTCGAAATGTGGTTGTGCATCAGCAGTCACTAAATTTGCCCATGTCAGGAACTTTCTTTTAGATTGGTAAAGTAATCTAGCGGCCAGCTATCTAAACTTTTAGTAAGCATGGTCAAATTACCAACCATTGATCATCAGTTTTCATATTATAAACTGCAAAATTTCTCTCTGCTCCATGCATGAAATGAGTTATAAAATTGCTAAATCTTCTCTCCTCACCATGGCAAAATGTGTGGAATAGCAGGAAATTAACTATAAAACTAAAAACAATAATCTTCGCTGCCACGAGGTTGGCTGCTAAAATGTTTTGCTCACAAGGTGGGGCTATGGATGTGGGTATGCAGACCCACCAGCCACTGTGGCCCCTTCCATTTTTTTGTGGCTCCCACCCCAATCAAAGTTGCCCATCCCTGTGTTAGACAAAAGTCCAAATGAAACCATATCCATTTTCATTGATTTTCCAGTAATACTCTTACTCTAGCCCTGCTTTGTTCCCATGTGACAGCCTTAAAGGTCCAATGCAGACGTTTTTATCTCAATATCAAATTATTTCTGGGTAACAATGAAGATGTGATCATTTTTCATTAAAATGGCGAATAATTAACAAAAATAGCTTCTGTGATGTTTTATATACATTTTCAACCTTTCTAATCGTATAGTATCCACAGATTGTGAGCTAAAGATGAAAGCCATTCCCATGAGTATTATCATATTATTTATTGACTGACCAAATCGCCCAACACCACTATTTGTAAGGTTAATTTTAAGTGAAGGTTGTGATTTTTTTAACCATTCCTGAACCTGTGACTAGCAACAAGCTACATAGGGGCAATACCAGAATAAATGATCTAGTGATTCTGTCTCATCGCAGCAATATCTACAAAGCTGAGACTGTTGTATGCCCCATATGCAGTGCCCCCGAAAAGTATTCAGAACCCTTGACTTTTTCCACATTTTCTTAGGTTACAGCCTTATTCTAAAATTGATTAAATAGTTTTTTCCCCCTCATCAATATACACACAATACCCCATAATGACCAAGCATTTACATTTAATCCATTTTAGAAGAAGGCTGTAACATAACAACATGTGGAAAAAGTTAATACTTTCTGTTGATGGCAAGAATTTTGTATAATAATTTAAATTGAAAAACTCTTAAGTGTTGAATCAAGTGTTGTTTTTTTTGTACCAGTTCATAAACCATGTGCCATGGAATTGGTAAATCAAAAATCTCTTCCCATTTATTTTGCAACCTGCATGGCGCAGCTGTCAACATGTTGGTCCTCAAATGAAACCGGTATATTTTTCTATTTTTCCATGGCTGCAGAATCTTATCTATTTTTGCGAACTTTCAGTTGAAATTGATTGTGGTAAGTTCATTTATATTTTTTGAGATGAGAAGTATGTCTACCAAGTATGTCTACTTCACCATCTGCCCATTTTATTGGTAAACTACAAATCACATGTTATTTTATTTGTTACAACAGGTGTAGAGGTAGCGTAAACACGGTGTCTTTTAACGATCCAATACGTAATATGGTACAGTTGTCATAATTCGGTTTTAGTCCAGAGAGGCTAAAAAAGTGATCAAGATCTTCAATGTGCAGGGATCCCGATTGCAGACTTTAGAAAAAACTTGAGTCATCGGCATAAATTTACACTTTTTTGTTTTTATCCCCTGGATTTCTAACCCCTTGATGTTTTTGTTGGATCTAATTTTAATAGCTAGCATTCAATGGCCATTATAAATAGATATGGAGACAACGGACAGCCTTGTTTTACTCCTCTTAAAAGCTCAATACTTTCTGAGAAGAATCAATTATTTACTATTTTGCATCTGGGGTTGCTGTACATAACTTTAACCTATTGTGTAAGAGATTCACCGAAATTAAAGTAGCCGTACTTTATCAAACGCCTTTTCAAAATCTGCTATGTAGACCAGACCTGGTATCTTTGATGTTTCATAATATTCAGTTGTTTCAAGTAATTGTCGTATATGATCTCCAATATATTGTTCATGTAAAAAAAATAGTATCAGGATGAACAATATCTGGTCAAACTTTTTTTATTCTATGTGCTATGCATTTTGCCAGGATTTTCACATCACCACATTGAAGTGTAAGAGGCCTGCAGTTTTTTAAATGGACTGGATCTTTATACTTACTTAATTACTTCCTGTTTTAGTAATACTGAAATCAGACCTTCTTGTTGAGTACCTGAAAGTCTACCATTTTTTCCCCCCAATATCCCCATCCACGTGGAAATTCTGTACAAGTTCAATTTAAATCTATTTAAATTACAGGTTGTAATGCAACAAAATAGGAAAAATGCCAAGGGGGATGAATACTTTTGCAAGTCACTGTATCACCTGGTGATGTCACCATGGGAGACCAAAACTCCATCCCACCAAAACAGTTTGACATTTCAGGTGGTCTTTTCAAACAGCTATTTCTCTAAAAGGGCATTATCATAATTTTCACAATTTCATAGTATTGTTCCAACCTCATAGTATGTAAATATATAGAACACACAGAAAAATCTAGTTTTTGACTGAAAGTGGGCCTTTAAGGCTACTTGTAACATAGTTAAATTAGTCATCATCTGAGAGGGAGCAGGTAGTGGCATGTTAAATGTTCTGTAAACCTGTAGTCATTGCATTTTAGTTCAGATACGTGGTTGATGCATATTTTATGTCTATCGATTATTATTTATAATAATGTCATTAAGAGTCTTGATTTGATTATTTCTATCATGTGACCTTTTTCAGATTCAAGAAGAGTGACCATGGAATTTTCCATTTTAGGACAGGCTTGCAGAAAATGAGTTCAAAGGTAGGCTACTGTAGGCTGACACACATGAAGGTCTGTATAGGCTGAAGCACCCCACCACCGCCACATAAGTGTCACCTGGTTCGTTAGTACACAGAGATCATACATATTTCTGAAAGGGCAAATCGTGTTTTATCCGTTATATGCTTTACTATGAAGAAATGTCTTCAATAAAACATGTAGGAATAATGCATTTGCGCTGTTGAATATTATACTCTTCTTAGTCACCTTGCACTTTGCCTATTGATTACCTATCAAATCAAACGCATTTTGATAGTAGAATTGATTGTAATAATGAAACATATTTTATCCTCAATTCACTCCTCCCTGTAACTGTTGTCCAGTTGAATACCAGGCTGAGGGAGTGTGACCAGAGACTGACAGAGGTGCGTAATGAGTACCTTCTAACACTGTCTGCCGTCAACTCTCATCACCAGTACTACTACACTGCAGAGCTGCCTGCCATCATGAGGGTAAGACCACCTGGCATCTCCTAACGGCATACTGTCTCTCTGGATTCTCATCATGAGTCTGTTATAAGACTGAACACACTGCAGCGTCCCCTCAGACGTACCTCCTGTCAGTGAAAAAAAACGTCCTTTGTGTTTGTGATGAGTCACTGCTAGTTGACATAATTTCCTGTCCCATTGTGGTTGTCTTAGCTGTAGAGTGGAGAGCACAAACTACACTGAAATTCATCCAAATAGGAAATCCTCAAATGTTCCTTTTTGGATTTTTACCTTTGCAAAGTAATCAGGTGAGTCATAAGTTCAGCTCAGTAGAAACCATTCATTTCAGGGGTATTTCCCCCTCAGAACATTCATAACACAACAATCTTCTTGAGAGTGTCTATCTTTCAATCAAGGGAAATATCACTCAGTGACTCAACTCTTGTAGTAACCAATGTAAGTCATTATGAATCAGTTGATTCAAATTTCTCAGACTGAAACATTGGAATGACTGAAACATTGGAAAATAAGGAAAGGGCATTTCCTTCTCAAATCACATCTGATTTTGTATTGCATCAGGGCTTTGGCTATAACCCCAGCTCTCATCTCTGATTTTGTATTGCATCAGGGCTTTGGCTATAACCCCAGCTCTCACCTCTGTCGTTTACTCAACAGAGACTGGACAGTGACCTGTATGAGCAAATCCGAGAACACTTCACTCTCTTGTGCTGCACAGAGATCGACACCTGCCGGTCAACGCATAGTAATTTTAGCAAGATCTGCGAGAACTACACCAAGGTGAGGCCGTGCGTGGGATCCACTGAAGCCCTTTTCACAGTTAAAACCTTCCACAGACAGTAGCCCCACTGTAATACCCAGAGCTGTGACATTCCTCACCTGGCATTTCTGATGGAGGCCAGACAGACCACTGACTGATGTTCTGTTCTATGGGAGACATGTGAACTAGTGTCTGTGTCCCAAATAACACCATATTCCCTATATATTGCATTACTTTTTACCAGGGCCCATAGGGCTTTGGCCCAAAGTAGTGAACTATGTAAGAAATAATGTGCCAATGTGGAGGTAATGAGTGTTTGTGTAATGACCGTTGATAGAAGAAGGTGAAGACCAAGATGCAGCGTGGTAAGTGTTCATCATTATTTTAATAAGCTGAACACTAAATACAACAAGGAATAAAATAAAAAACCGAAACAGCTCTGTCAGGTGCAAAACAGAAAATAATTACCCACAACCCATAGTGGGAAAACAGGCTTCCTAAGTATGGTTCTCAATCAGAGACAACGATTGACAGCTGCCTCTGATTGGGAACCATACCAGGCCAAAACCAGAAATACAAAACATAGAATGCCCATCCCAACTCATGCTCCCTGACCAAACTAAAATGGAGACATAAAAAAGGAACTAAGGTCAGGACGTGACAGTTTTTTTGGTTCTCTGATAGGTGTCTAGAGAACGGAACATCCAGATCTTCCTCCAGGAGTTCCCGGTCTTCACCAGAACAGCCGGCTTTCACTTCCAGGTTGCCCCTAAAGACAAGGTGTGGCTCACTGTTGTACCACTGTTCTTGATTACCATGTAAACACCATTATATCACAATTAATATCCACAAAGCTGTTTGAATAAAACCCTGATTGAGGTGAAAATGTTGAAATGTCCATATAGTCTTTTGTGTGTGAGATAATCCCAGCTTCATCTCCTGTTCCTTCTAAAGGTGTGCATTCTGAAGCAACATAGCTCCAGTGCTGAGGGGGAGAGCTGTTTGGACAAGGAGGCCCGCAAGTGGTCTGCTAAGGCTGCCAAAGACTACAAGATCATCTCACACGGAGATAGGGTGAGTAGTGGGCGAAAGCTCTGTTTACCTCTGGTTCGGGAGCTTGACCTTGTGTAACCTCTGTCTACCTTCCTCATAGGCACTGCAGATGCTGGACAGGCGTTTCAAACTGCTGTCAGGAGACACAGGAGTCAGTGTGGAACAGAAGATGGTGGGGGTGAAGGAGAGTGTGAGGAAAGCACAGGTAGGACTACTACTAGCCCAACACTACTGTTACAGTTAGCGACTACTAGCTCAAAGTAATGTTACTGTTAGCTACTACTAGCCCAACGTAATGTTACTGTTAGCTACTACTAGCCCAATGTAATGTTACTGTTAGTTACTACTAGCCCAACGTAATGTTACTGTTAGCTACTACTAGCCCAACGTAATGTTACTGTTAGCTACTACTAGCCCAACGTAATGTTACTGTTAGCTACTACTAGCCCAACGTAATGTTACTGTTAGCTACTACAAGCCCAACGTAATGTTAATGACCTCACATTACCCTCCTACTATTCCACCCTACCAGGAAAGGGATAATGATAAGGCAAGCAGTCATTAACCAGGCTTTATCAAAGTTCCTCTTTGATATGCTGGTGTTAGCCTTCTTTACACTCTTAGAAAAAAGGCTTCCAAAAGGGTTCTTTGGCTGTCCCCATAAGATAATCCTTTTTGATTCCCCTCTGTGGAAAGGGTTCTATATGAAACCCAAAAGGGTTCTACCTGGAACTAAAAAGGGATCTTCAAATGTTTCTCCTATGGTGCAGTGTAGAGGTGGATGTAGTTATTTAATGCTAAGTGACTGGTGGGTGATGAGACCAAGGCTGCATGTGTTCTAGGCCTATAGGCATGCCTCTGCAGATGCAGGATGCTTTCTACTACTAGAGCCGTTGTAGAGCTAACAGCAGGGCTCTCTCCTCCACTGCCTGGCCCATTGATGAGCCAGGTGGATGCCCTCTATCTGGATCTGAATGGAATGTGTGTCACTGCCTACTTCCTACTTCCCACAAGGACAAATGCAAATGCTGCTGGCATCATGCGTCAGTTGGAACTGTTCATTCAACCCATCACCTCCTCCTGCTTTATTCAGTTGTCTTGGGCTCAGAGTAAGCGTTATGTGATGTAATCAAGCTTTTGTATTGGCCTGAAAAACCATGTTTCTTTACTTACAAGAGAGAAGTTGGGTATAGGAAACATAATGCAGCCAATATGCTGTTAATGTACTGCTAATATGAACCTAGTATGATGCTACAGCCAACCCCAGATGTCCTTGATGACTACAACGCTTATTTTGCTGTGCTGTTTAATGAATATTATTAGTATTATGGCTTATTCATATGTAGTGTGTTTAAGTTAGTGTCTGAGGTGTTAGAGTGTCTGAGGTGTTATTTATTTATTTCACCTTTATTTAAACAGGTAGGCTAGTTGAGAACAAGTTCTCATTTGCAACTGCGACCTGGCCAAGATAAAGCATAGCAGTGTGAACAGACAACACAGAGTTACACATGGAGTAAACAATTAACAAGTCAATAACACAGTAGAAAAAAAAGAGTCTATATACATTGTGTGCAAAAGGCATGAGGAGGTAGGCGAATAATTATAATTTTGCAGATTAACACTGGAAGTGATAAATGATCAGATGGTCATGTACAGGTAGAGATATTGGTGTGCAAAAGAGCAGAGAAGTAAATACATAAAAACAGTATGGGGATGAGGTAGGTAAAAATGGGTGGGCTATTTACCGATAGACTATGTACAGCTGCAGCGATCGGTTAGCTGCTCAGATAGCAAATGTTTGAAGTTGGTGAGGGAGATAAGTCTCCAACTTCAGCGATTTTTGCAATTCGTTCCAGTCACAGGCAGCAGAGAACTGGAACGAAAGGCGGACAAATGAGGTGTTGGCTTTAGGGATGATCAGTGAGATACACCTGCTGGAGCGCGTGCTACGGGTGGGTGTTGCCATCGTGACCAGTGAACTGAGATAAGGCGGAGCTTTACCTAGCATGGACTTGTAGATGACCTGGAGCCAGTGGGTCTGGCGACGAATATGTAGCGAGGGCCAGCCGACTAGAGCATACAGGTCGCAGTGGTGGGTGGTATAAGGTGCTTTAGTGACAAAACGGATGGCACTGTGATAAACTGCATCCAGTTTGCTGAGTAGAGTGTTAGAAGCTATTTTGTAGATGACATCGCCGAAGTCGAGGATCGGTAGGATAGTCAGTTTTACTAGGGTAAGTTTGGCGGCGTGAGTGAAGGAAGCTTTGTTGCGGAATAGAAAGCCGACTCGAGATTTGATTTTCGATTGGAGATGTTTGATATGAGTCTGGAAGGAGAGTTTACAGTCTAGCCAGACACCTAGGTACTTATAGATGTCCACATATTCAATGTCGGAACCATCCAAGGTGGTGATGCTAGTCAGGCATGCGGGTGCAGGCAGCGAACGGTTGAAAAGCATGCATTTGGTTTTACTAGCGTTTAAGAGCAGTTGGAGGCCACGGAAGGAGTGTTGTATGGCATTGAAGCTCGTTTGGAGGTTAGATAGCACAGTGTCCAAGGACGGGCCGGAAGTATATAGAATGGTGTCGTCTGCGTAGAGGTGGATCAGGGAATCGCCCGCAGCAAGAGCAACATCATTGATATATACAGAGAAAAGAGTCGGCCCGAGAATTGAGCCCTGTGGCACCCCCATAGAGACTGCCAGAGGACCGGACAGCATGCCCTCCGATTTGACACACTGAACTCTGTCTGCAAAGTAGTTGGTGAACCAGGCACGGCAGTCATCAGAAAAACCGAGGCTACTGAGTCTGTCGATAAGAATATGGTGATTGACAGAGTCGAAGGCCTTGGCAAGGTCGATGAAGACGGCTGCACAGTGCTGTCTTTTATCAATGGCGGTTATGATATCGTTTAGTACCTTGAGCGTGGCTCAACCAGATTGCACAGCGGAGAAGGTACGGTGGGATTCGAGATGGTCAGTGACCTGTTTGTTGACTTGGCTTTCGAAGACCTTAGATAGGCAGGGCAGGATGGATTTAGGTCTGTAACAGTTTGGGTCCAGGGTGTCTCCCCCTTTGAAGAGGGGGATGACTGTGGCAGCTTTCCAATCCTTGGGGATCTCAGACGATATGAATGAGAGGTTGAACAGGCTGGTAATAGGGGTTGCGACAATGGTGGCGGATAGTTTCAGAAATAGAGGGTCCAGATTGTCAAGCCCAGCTGATTTGTATGGGTCCAGGTTTTGCAGCTCTTTCAGAACATCTGCTATCTGGATTTGGGTAAAGGAGAACCTGGAGAGGCTTAGGCGAGTAGCTGCGGGGGGGCGGAGCTGTTGGCCGAGGTTGGAGTAGCCAGGCGGAAGGCATGGCCAGCCATTGAGAAATGCTTGTTGAAGTTTTCGATAATTATGGATTTATCGGTGGTGACCGTGTTACCTCGCCTCAGTGCAGTGGGCAGCTGGGAGGAGGTGCTCTTGTTCTCCATGGACTTCAGTGTCCCAGAACTTTTTGGAGTTGGAGCTACAGGATGCAAATTTCTGCCTGAAGAAGCTGGCCTTAGCTTTCCTGACTGACTGCGTGTATTGGTTCCTGACTTCCCTGAACAGTTATAGTGTCTGAGTTGTTATAGTGTCTGAGTTGTTATAGTGTCTGAGTTGTTATAGTGTCTGAGTTGTTATAGTGTCTGAGTTGTTATAGTGTCTGAGTTGTTATAGTGTCTGAGTTGTTATAGTGTCTGAGTTGTTATAGTGTCTGAGTTGTTATAGTGTCTGAGTTGTTATAGTGTCTGAGGTGTTAGTGTGTGAGGTGTTAGTGTGTGAGGTGTTAGTGTGTGAGGTGTTAGTGTGTGAGGTGTTAGTGTGTGAGGTGTTAGTGTGTGAGGTGTTAGTGTGTGAGGTGTTAGTGTGTGTGAGGTGTTACAGTATCTGAGGTGTTACAGTGTGTGAGGTGTTACAGTGTGTGAGGTGTTACAGTGTGTGAGGTGTTACAGTGTGTGAGGTGTTACAGTGTGTGAGGTGTTACAGTGTGTGAGGTGTTACATTTACATCATTTACATTTAAGTCATGTTACAGTGTGTGAGGTGTTAGTGTGTGAGGTGTTAGTGTGTGAGGTGTTACAGTGTGTGAGGTGGTACAGTATCTGAAGTGTTACAGTGTGTGAGGTGTTACAGTGTGTGAGGTGTTACAGTGTGTGAGGTGTTACAGTATCTGAAGTGTTACATTTACATCATTTACATTTAAGTCATGTTACAGTGTGTGAGGTGTTAGTGTGTGAGGTGTTACAGTGTGTGAGGTGTTACAGTGTGTGAGGTGTTACAGTGTGTGAGGTGTTAGTGTGTGAGGTGTTAGTGTGTGAGGTGTTAGTGTGTGAGGTGTTACAGTGTGTGAGGTGTTACAGTGTGTGAGGTGTTAGTGTGTGAGGTGTTAGTGTGTGAGGTGTTAGTGTGTGAGGTGTTAGTGTGTGAGGTGTTAGTGTGTGAGGTGTTAGTGTGTGAGGTGTTAGTGTGTGAGGTGTTAGTGTGTGAGGTGTTAGTGTGTGAGGTGTTAGTGTGTGAGGTGTTAGTGTGTGAGGTGTTACAGTGTGTGAGGTGTTACAGTGTGTGAGGTGTTACAGTGTGTGAGGTGTTACAGTGTGTGAGGTGTTACAGTGTGTGAGGTGTTAGTGTGTGAGGTGTTAGTGTGTGAGGTGTTAGTGTGTGAGGTGTTAGTGTGTGAGGTGTTAGTGTGTGAGGTGTTAGTGTGTGAGGTGTTAGTGTGTGAGGTGTTAGTGTGTGAGGTGTTAGTGTGTGAGGTGTTACAGTGTGTGAGGTGTTACAGTGTGTGAGGTGTTACAGTGTGTGAGGTGTTAGTGTGTGAGGTGTTACAGTGTGTGATGTGTTAGTGTGTGAGGTGTTACAGTGTGTGAGGTGTTACAGTGTGTGAGGTGTTACAGTGTGTGAGGTGTTACAGTGTGTGAGGTGTTACAGTGTGTGAGGTGTTACAGTGTGTGAGGTGGTACAGTGTGTGAGGTGTTACAGTGTGTGAGGTGTTACAGTGTGTGAGGTGTTACAGTATCTGAAGTGTTACAGTGTGTGAGGTGGTACAGTGTCTGAGGTGTTACATAGAGTTGTGGCTGTAAAAGGGATGACATTGAGGAAAAGTAATCTGGTACAAGGTACCTATGAGAGACGTGTGCAAGGGGTGACAGGTAGTAAGTGGTGTGTGTGTGTGTTTGTGTGTGTCCAGGTGAGCCGGGTGAAGGCGGAGTCCAGGCTGGCGCTGCTGGCGTCGGCGGGGGTGGACGTGGAGCCATGGGTGAGCAGTGCTATGACCCAGGCAGACGAGGAGCTGGAGAGGGACAGGAGGCTGAGCGAGGCACGCATGTCCAATGGAGATATCTCCGAGGACGAGTTTGAGTTCACAGACTTCGACGACTACGATGAAGATGGTGACACTTTCATCGATTCAACTTCCTGCTCGGTGCCGTGTGGATACCCCTTGGCTTGCATGGTTCTATACAGCTATCAGGTGACATTATCAGGACTTAACATTTTAGAAATGTCAACATTACAGGAATGGGATTTTCCTCTCAGGTGTTATTGTGTGTAATTTTCTTGCCCATCTTCCTGCAGGCCTGCCAAGGAGACGAGCTGTCAATCACAGAGGGAGAAGAGCTTCAGGTGATAGAGGATGGAGACATGGAGGACTGGCTGAAGGTAAATGAGGACAGATTTCTCTCTGCCTGCATCCCAAATGGCATCCTATTCCATATTTAGGCTCCATAGGGCTCTGGTCAAAAGCAGTGAACTATGTAGGGAATAGGGTGCCATTTGGGATGCAACTTTTGTCTCATGGAACAGTGCTATTTACTGTAGCAGGCAGTTGTTCCCACGCATTTGCCCACTCTACCAAATGCCTGCGGTCTCCTCACTTCCTGTTTCTACCAAGCACAGTGTAAACAAACTGCCGGTCTTCCTGTTTGAGAAAGAGAGGCTTTATGTCGCTTCAACTTCATATTTACTGATCCGTAACAGTTGTGAAAAATAACGGGTCAATTACAACCAACATTAAGCACTGTCAACATTAGGCGAGCTCTCTGTAAACCATTAATGAGATCCCACACAGTTGATCTCAACTGCAACAACTATTGGCCACCATGTTACCGCTCCCTAAAAGTGTTAACTTTAAGTTATGGTTACTGCCAACATTTTTCAAGACTATTTAGCCCTCTGGTGGGTATTATCTTCAGAATAAATTAAACCTTCTATTTGAGCAGATTAAGCACAGATTTGACTATTTAACAATCATTTCTCGTTTACTGTGACAATTTAACATTCACATTTTATCGGAAGATAAAGTATCCTGAACTATCCACATTCTAAAATTGGTAACTAAATCAAGAAAATCATGATTGAGTTAATAGAATATATGTTTTCATAAAATTATAGTCTAATCAAATGATATTATAATGTAGCCCAAACATAGATGTCTATAATGTACTTTATTGTACTTTACTGTACTCTACAGTACCCCTGTGCACAAAGTGAGGTTCGTACAGAAATGGTTTGACGAGATTGGTGTGGAAGAACTTGACTGGCCTTGGGGGAAGGCTGCTTTGTGCCCACGGTTATTGTTATGCTGAAACAGGAAATGGCCTTCCCCCAAGCTGTTGCCACAAAGTTAGAAGCACAGAATCGTCTAGAATGTCATTGTATGCTGTAGCGTTAATATTCCCCTTCACTGGAACTGAGGGGTCTAGCCCGAACCATGAAAAACAGCCCCAGACCATTATTTCTCCTCCACCAAACTTCACAGTTAGCACCATGCATTCGGGCAGGTAGTGTTCTCCTGGCATCCGCCAAACCCAGATTCGTCCGTCGGACTGCCAGATGGTGAAGCATGATTTATCACTCCAGAGAATGCATTTCCACTGCTCCAGAGTCCAATGGCAGCTAGATTTATGTACTGTATGTATGTTATCGTGTGTGTGTGTGTGTGTGTGTGTGTGTGTGTCTATGTTTGTGTTGCTTCACAGTCCCCGCTGTTCCATAAGGTGTTTTATTATATGTTTTTTTAAATCTAATTTTACTGCTTGCATCAGTTACTTGATGTGGAATAGAGTTCCATGTAGTCATGGCTCTATGTGGTACTGTGTGTCTCCTATATTCTGTTCTGGACTTGGGGACTGTGAAGGGACCTCTTGTGACATGTCTTGTGGGATATACATGGGTGTCCGAGCTGTGTGCCAGTAGTTCAAACAGAAAGATTGGTGCGTTCAACATGTCAATACCTCTCACAAATACAAGTAGTGATGAAGTCAATCTCTCCTCCACTTTGAGCCAGGAGAGATTGACATGCATATTATTGATATTAGCTCTCTGAGTACATCCAAAGGCCAGCCGTGCTGACCTGTTCTGAATCAATTGCAATTTTTTTGTGGCACCTGAGCACACGACTGAACAGTAGTCAAGGTGCAACAAAACTAGGGCCTGTAGGACCTGCCTTGTTGATAGTGTTGTTAGCGTAGCCTAGTGGTTAGAGCGTTGAACTAGTAACTGGAAGGTTGCAAGTTCAAACCCCCGAGCTGACAAGGTACAAATCTGTCATTTTTGTTCTTAACTGACTTGCCCAGTTAAATAAAGGTTAAAAAAAGGCAAAGCCTCGCTTTATTACGGACTTCTTCCCATCTTTGCTACCTAAATCAAATCAAATTTTATTTGTCACATACACATGGTTAGCAGATGTTAATGCGAGTGTAGCGAAATGCTTGTGCTTCTAGTTCCGACAATGCAGTAATAACCAACAAGTAATCTAACTAACAATTTCTAAACTACTGTCTTATACACAGTGTAAGGGGATAAAGAATATGTGCATAAGGATATATGAATGAGTGATGGTACAGAGCAGCATAGGCAAGATACAGTAGATGGTATCGAGTACAGTATATACATATGAGATGAGTATGTAAACAAAGTGGCATTGTTAAAGTGGCTAGTGATACATGTATTACATAAGGATGCAGTCGATGATATAGAGTACAGTATATACGTATGCATATGAGATGAATAATGTAGGGTAAGTAACATTATATAAGGTAGCATTGTTTAAAGTGGCTAGTGATATATTTACATCATTTCCCATCAATTCCCATTATTAAAGTGGCTGGAGTTGAGTCAGTGTCAGTGTGTTGGCAGCAGCCACTCAATGTTAGTGGTGGCTGTTTAACAGTCTGATGGTCTTGAGATAGAAGCTGTTTTTCAGTCTCTCGGTCCCAGCTTTGATGCACCTGTACTGACCTCGCCTTCTGGATGATAGCGGGGTGAACAGGCAGTGGCTCGGGTGGTTGATGTCCTTGATGATCTTTATGGCCTTCCTGTAACATCGGGTGGTGTAGGTGTCCTGGAGGGCAGGTAGTTTGCCCCCCGGACCTCACTACCTCTGGAGCCGGTTGAGGGCCGAGCAGTAGTTTGCCCCCCAAAGGTGATGCGTTGTTCCCGCAAACTAGCAGACCTCAGGGCGGGGTCAAAATGTAGCCTAGTGGTTAGAGCATTGGACTAGTAACCGAAAGGTTGCAAGCTCAAATCCCAAAACAAGGTACAAAATCTGTTGTTCTGCCACTACCCTCTGGTGTTGAATGCCAAGCCTGAACAGTATTCTCACATAGGTATTCCTCTTGTCCAGATGGGTTAGGGCAGTGTGCAGTGTGCAGTGTGTGGTTGAGATTGCATCATCTGTGGACCTATTTGAGCGGTAAGCAAATTGGAGTGGGTGTCAGGTAGGGTGGAGGTGATATGGTCCTTGACTAGTCTCTCAAAGCACTTCATGATGATGGAAGTGAGTGCTACGGGGCGGTAGTCGTTTAGCTCAGTTACCTTAGCTTTCTTGGGAACAGGAACAATGGTGGCCCTCTTGAAGCATGTGGGAACAGCAGACTGGTATAGGGATTGATTGAATATGTCCGTAAACACACCAGCCAGCTGGTCTGCGCATGCTCTGAGGGCGCGGCTGGGGATGCCGTCTGGGCCTGCAGCCTTGCGAGGGTTAACACGTTTAAATGTTTTACTCACCTCGGCTGCAGTGAAGGAGAGACCGCATTTTTCCGTTGCAGGCAGTGTCAGTGGCACTGTATTGTCCTCAAAGCGGGCAAAAAAGTTATTTAGTCTGCCTGCCTACCTGTATATTGAAAACCTGTATTTTCTATGGTAGAGTAGGTCAGGGTGTGACTAGGGTTTTTTGTTCTAGTTTATATCTTCTATGTGGGGTTCTAGGTTTGATTTCCTATGTTGGTAATTTGTATGATTCCCAATTAGAGGCCTCTGGTTATCATTGTCTCTAATTGGGGATCATACTTAAGCATTTTTTCCACCTGTGGGTTATGGGATATTGTTTATGTATAGTGTGTTTGAGCACTACGTAGTCAGTTCCCCGTACTCATCCTGAGAAGTGTGTTAAAGTTCCAGAACAATTGATGCCGGCTATACGCACCGTGTCTCCAGTGCGCCTCCACAGCCCGGTACGACCTGTGCCTGCTCCTCGCACTTGCTGTGCGAAGTGTGTTATCGAACCGGTACCATTGATGCCGGCTATACGCACAAGATCTCCAGTGCGCCTTCACCACCCAGTATGTCCTGTGCCAACTCTTCGTACTCACCATGTGAAGAGTGTCATCGTTCCGGTACAATGTGTTCCGGTTCTACGCACCGTGTCTCCAGTGCGCCTCCACAGCCCGGTATGTCCTGTGCCTGCTCCTCGCACTTTCCCTGAAATGCGTGTCCCCAGTCCAGTACGTCCTGTGCCTCCTCCTCGCACTCGCCCTGAAGTGCGCTTTCCCAGTCAGGTGCGTCCTGTTCCTGCTCCTCGCACTATCCCTCAAATGCGTTTTCCCAGTCAAGTACGCCTGCTCCTCGCGCTCGCCCTGAGATGCGTGTCACCAGCCCGGTACCACCAGTGCCGGCCCCAAGCACCAAGCTTCCGGCGATGATCCCCAGTCCAGAGCTTCCGGCGACAGTTCCCAGTCCAGAGCTTCCGGCGACAGTTCCCAGTCCAGAGCTTCCGGCGACAGTTCCCAGTCCAGAGCTCCCGGCGACAGTTCCCAGTCCAGAGCCCCCGGGACAGTTCCCAGTTCAGAGCTCCCGGCGACAGTTCCCAGTTCAGAGCTCCCGGCGACAGTTCCCAGTCCAGAGCTCCCGGCGACAGTTCCCAGTTCAGAGCCCCCGGGACAGTTCCCAGTTCAGAGCTCCCGGCGACAGTTCCCAGTTCAGAGCTCCCGGCGACAGTTCCCAGTTCAGAGCTCCCGGCGACAGTTCCCAGTTCAGAGCTCCCGGCGACAGTGCCCAGTCCAGAGCTCCCGGCGACAGTTCACAGTCCAGAGCTTCCGGCGATGGCGATAGTTCCCAGTCCAGAGCTTCCGGCGACAGTCCCCGGTCCGGGACCTCCTGAGACGGTCCACGGTCCGGGACCTCAAGGTGCAACAAAAATAGGGCCTGTAGGACCTGCCTTGTTGATAGTGTTGTTAAGAAGGCAGAGCATCACTTTATTATAGACAGACTTCTCCCCATCTTAGCTATTACTGCATCAATATGTTTTGACCATGACAGTTTACAATCCAGGGTTACTCCAAGCAGTTTAGTCATCTCAACTTGATACATTTCCACATGATTTATTACAATATTTAGTTGACATTTAGGGTTTAGTGAATGATTTGTCCCAAATACAATGCTTTTAGTTTTAGAAATATTTAGGGCTAATGTATTCCTTGCCACCCACTCTGAAGCTTACTGCAGCTCTTTAAGTGTTGCATTCATTTCAGTTGCTGTAGTAGCTGACGTGTATCGTGTTAAGTCATCCGCATACGTAGACACTCTGGCTTTACTCAAAGTCAGTGGCATGTCGTTAGTAAAAATTGAAAAGAGCAAGGGGCCTAAACAGCTACTCTAGGGAATTCCTGATTCTACCTGGATTAAGTTTGAGAGGCTTCTATTAAAGAACACCTGTTAGACAAGTAACTTATCCACATGTTTTTCCAGCAGTAGACAATGATCAATAATGTCAAAAGCTGCACTGAAGTCAAACAAGACAGCCCCCACAATAATTTTATCATCAATTTCTCTCAGCCAATTTCTCATCAGTCATTTGTGTAAGTGCTGTGCTTGTTGAGTGTCCTTCCCTATAAGTGTGCTGAAAGTCAGTTGTCAATTTATTTACTGATAATTGTATCTGGTCAAAAAAAAATAATCTGAAGTTTACTAAGGGTTGGTAACAGGCTGATTGGTCAGCTATTTGAGCCAGTAAAGGGGTCTTTACTATTCTTGGGTAGCGGAATGACTTTAGCTTCCCTCCAGTCCTGAGGGCACACACTTTCTAGTAGGCTTAAATTGAAGATGTGACAAATAGGAGTGGCAATATCGTCTGCTATTATCCTCAGTAATTTTCCATCCAGATTGTCAGACCCCGGTGGCTTGTCATTGTTGATAGACAACAATAATGTGTGTTGTCTAGTGCATATTCTTACAATAAATATTGATTAATTACCAGCCTTGCTATTTTCAATGTTCCTGATAGTCGATATTTAATTGGGGCCTGGAGTAGTGAAGCTAGACCCAGCTGTGCGGTATCTAACTAATTTGACACAGTACAACGGGAGATGAACTGATCTGGTTTATTCTTGTGGCTTTTAGGTTGCAAGCAGTTTGTTTTAACACGCCGGTGCACGTAATCTCCCGTTAGTAGCGTTTTAAGAAATCCAGCACCAACCTGCAGCTGCGCGTTAAGCCTGTTGGTTGCAATTGACCCAATGAGACTCCATAATTGACCCAATGAGACTCCATAATTGACCCAACGAGACTCCATAATTGACCCAACGAGACTCCATAATTGACCCAACGAGACGCAATAATTGAATGGCTATAATACTGTCTTCTTAACACATCTATGAAGTCCAACTGTCCCTGAATATACTATCTCTAAATCCATGTTATTGACACTCACTGACTGTGTGCTCCTCTCCAGGCCCGTAATGCAGCAGGCCAGGTTGGCTACGTCCCTGAGAGGTACCTGCAGTTCCTGTGGTCACCAGGAGAGGGCTCCTCTGTCTGCCTGGCGCAGGGCTTCCCTTGTCCCCAGCTGGACTGGTCCTTCAACAGTTCCAGCTCCTCATCAGAACATTCCAAGAGGCAGCAGGGCCGCTCCCCTCACTCTGGGGGTTAGTAGGGGCTCTTCTGTCTTAAGAATCATCACTAACCAGAAAGCTTCTCTCCCACCTCTGAATGTTTGTGACATGATTCATACCATTTGGACAAGTGGCCAAATTCCAGGTTCAAGCCGTCATTGATATAACTGTGTCACCATCTTGTTAATCATTAGTAATGCTGACGCCATCTTGTTAATCATTATTAATGTAGACAATGTTTACCCATGTATTACTGACTTGTCTGAGTCTGTTCTGTGGTGTAGGTCTGGCACGGGCTCTGTTTGAGTACCAGTCTGATGTCTGTTTGTTTGGTTCTGGTCTGGTCTGTTCTGTGGTGTAGGTCTGGCACGGGCTCTGTTTGAGTACCAGGGCCAGGGTCCAGAGGAGCTGTCCTTCCCAGAAGGGGCGGTCATTAGGCTGCTGCGCTGCCGCCAGGGGGAGGTGGACGACGGCTTCTGGGAGGGAGAGCTGGACGGACGCTTGGGGGTCTTTCCTTCTCTGGTTGTGGAGCTGCTGGGGGATGGGGAGAAAGAGGAGGAAGAGGAGGTGAGAGATCTGGTTTACCTTCTGAATGACACTTTGTTGTCAAATGCCCCTGGACTCAAAACATACATGGAGTGATGAGAAAGAAAGCTTTGAACATACAGTATGGATGAGGTCTATTTGTGAAGTGTGCCACCTTGTGGTATAATACTGTACAACACATTCCATAAGACTAGTCAAGTGATAGAAGATTCAACTCTACAGATATAATTTGGAGTCTGTTAAAAAAACTCTGCATTCTCAAGGGGATTACTAATATTTTCATGATCTGAATTCCCATTGTTTCTCCATTTAATTCTGCAGAGCCTTCCCACCCCCACTCTTCCTCCATTCTCTCCACCCATCCCTATTTCTGGAACCTCCTGCAGTCTCCTCTGCTTCTCATCTGGCCCTGGGTCCTGGTCTGTAAATAGTACGCCCCCTAAGGACCCGGAGGACAGGTTGCAGGCTTCTTTCTCACTGAAATCACAGAGCCTGTCAGACAGCAGGGCAGGTGGGGATTAACTCTCAGTCATCATAGAAAACCAATGTACAGTAAGCGCACTGTTAGAAACCCAGTAGTCTTCATTAACAATGTACAGTACACGCACTGTTAGAAACCCAGTAGTCTTCATTAACAATGTACAGTACACGCACTGTTAGAAACCCAGTAAACAATGTTAGAAACCAGTTAGAAACCCAGTAGTCTTCATTAACAATGTACAGTACACGCACTGTTAGAAACCCAGTAGTCTTCATTAACAATGTACAGTACACGCACTGTTAGAAACCCAGTAGTCTTCATTAACAATGTACAGTACACGCACTGTTAGAAACCCAGTAGTCTTCATTAACAATGTACAGTACACGCACTGTTAGAAACCCAGTAGTCTTCATTAACAATGTACAGTACACGCACTGTTAGAAACCCAGTAGTCTTCATTAACAATGTACAGTACACGCACTGTTAGAAACCCAGTATTAACAATGTCTTCATTAACAATGTACAGTACACGCACTGTTAGAAACCAGTAGTCTTCATTAACAATGTACAGCACACGCACTGTTAGAAACCCAGTAGTCTTCATTAACAATGTACAGTACACGCACTGTTAGAAACCCAGTAGTCTTCATTAACAATGTACAGTACACGCACTGTTAGAAACACAGTAGTCTTCATTAACAATGTACAGTACACGCACTGTTAGAAACACAGTAGTCTTCATTAACAATGTACAGTACACGCACTGTTAGAAACAGTAGTCTTCATTAACAATGTACAGTAGTCTTCATTAACAATGTACAGTACACGCACTGTTAGAAACCCAGTAGTCTTCATTAACAATGTACAGTACACGCACTGTTAGAAACCCAGTAGTCTTCATTAACAATGTACAGTACACGCACTGTTAGAAACACAGTAGTCTTCATTAACAATGTACAGTACACGCACTGTTAGAAACACAGTAGTCTTCATTAACAATGTACAGTACACGCACTGTTAGAAACCCAGTAGTCTTCATTAACAATGTACAGTAAGCGCACTGTTAGAAACCCAGTAGTCTTCATTAACAATGTACAGTAAGCGCACTGTTAGAAACCCAGTAGTCTTCATTAACAATGTACAGTAAGCGCACTGTTAGAAACCCAGTAGTCTTCATTAACAATGTACAGTAAGCGCACTGTTAGAAACCCAGTAGTCTTCATTAACAATGTACAGTACGCGCACTGTTAGAAACACAGTAGTCTTCATTAACAATGTACAGCAAGTCTTCTTCATTAACAATGTACAGTACGCGCACTGTTAGAAACACAGTAGTCTTCATTAACAATGTTAGAAACAGTAGTCTTCATTAACAATGTACAGCACTGTTAGAAACACAGTAGTCTTCATTAACAATGTACAGCACGCGCACTGTTAGAAACACAGTAGTCTTCATTAACAATGTACAGCACGCGCACTGTTAGAAACACAGTAGTCTTCATTAACAATGTACAGCACGAAACACAGTAGTCACTGTTAGAAACACAGTAGTCTTCATTAACAATGTACAGTACGCGCACTGTTAGAAACACAGTAGTCTTCATTAACAATGTACAGCACTGTTAGAAACCCAGTAGTCTTCATTAACAATGTTAGAAACCCAGTAGTCTTCATTAACAATGTACAGCACGCGCACTGTTAGAAACCCAGTAGTCTTCATTAACAATGTACAGCACGCGCACTGTTAGAAACCCAGTAGTCTTCATTAACAATGTACAGCACACGTCTTCATTAACTGTTAGAAAACCCAGTAGTCTTCATTAACAATGTACAGCACCCAGTAGTCTTCATTAACAATGTACGCACTGTTAGAAACCCAGTAGTCTTCATTAACAATGTACAGCACGCGCACTGTTAGAAACCCAGTAGTCTTCATTAACAATGTACAGCACGCGCACTGTTAGAAACCCAGTAGTCTTCATTAACAATGTACAGCACGCGCACTGTTAGAAACCCAGTAGTCTTCATTAACAATGTACAGTACGCGCACTGTTAGAAACACAGTAGTCTTCATTAACAATGTACAGTACACACACTGTTAGAAACACAGTAGTCTTCATTAACAATGTACAGTAAGCGCACTGTTTTGTTCCTTTTCTTTTCTCTGAACACTGTGTATCTGGTCTTGTTTCCTCTCACATCCTCTCAGAGAGTGCAGGCAGCACACACAGCTCACCTGACCTCTCAGCCGGAAGAATACGACCGGTATGTAGACTAGACTAGGGCTGGGTAGGGCAGGGCTGGGTAGGGTTGGTAGGGAGGGGCTGGGCAGGGCAGGGTAGGGATGGACTGGGTAGGGCAGGGCTGGGTAGGGTGGGTAGGGAGGGGCTGGGCTGGGTAGGGGTGGGGAGGGATGGGTAGTACTGGGTAAGACTGGTTAAGACTGGGAAGGTTTGGCTTGGGCTGGGTAGGGCTGTGTAGGAAATGGTAGGACTGGGTAGGATAGGGCTGGGTAGGGTAGGGGTGGGTAGGGCAGGGATGGGGAGGGATGGGTATAACTGGGTAAGACCTGGTAGGTCTGGGTAGGTTTGGGTAGGGCTGGGTAGGGATGTGTAGGAATTGGTAGTGCTGAGTAGGATTTGATAGGGCTGGGTAGGGTTGGGCTGGGTAGGACTGGGTAGTGTTGAGTAGGACTGGGTAGTGTTGAGTAGGGCTGGGTGGGACTGGGTTGTGTTGAGTATGGCTGGGTAGGGATGTGTGGTGTTGAAGGGCTGGGTAGGACTGGGTAGTGTTGAGTAGAGCTGGGTGGGACTGGGTAGTGTTGATTAGGGCAGGACTGGGCAGTGTTGATTAGGGCTGGGTAGGGTTGGGCCGGGTAGCGCTGGGTAGTGTTGAGTAGGACTGGGTAGTGTTGAGTAGGGCTGGGTGGAACTGGGTAGTGTTGAGTAGAGCTGGGTGGGACTGGGTAGTGTTGAGTAGGGTTGGACTGGGTAGGACTGGGTAGTGTTGAGTATGGATGGGTAGGACTGGGTAGTGTTGAGTAGGGCTGGGTAGGATTGGGCCGGGTAGGGCTGGGTAGTGTTGAGTAGGGTTGGGCTGGGTAGTGTTGAGTAGTACTGGGTAGTGTTGAGTAGTACTGGGTAGTGTTGAGTAGGACTGGGTAACGTTGAGTAGGACTGGGTAGGACGGGGTAGTGTTGAGTAGAGCTTGGTAGTGTTGGGTAGGGTAGGGCTGGGTTTGGCTGGGTAGTGTTGATTAGGACTGGGTAGTTTTGAGTAGGACTGGGTAGTGTTGGGTAGGGCTGGGTAGGACTGGGTAGTGTTGAGTATGGCTGGGTTGGGCTGGGTAGTGTTGAGTAGAGCTGGGTAGGGTTGGGCTGGATAGTGTTGAGCAGGGCTGGGTAGTGTTGAGTAGGACTAGGTAGGACTGGGTAGTGTTGAGTATGGCTGGGTAGGACTGGGTAGTGTTGAGTAGGACTGGGTAGGGATGGGTTCGGCTGGGTAGTGTTAATTAGGACTGGGTAGTTTTGAGTAGGGCTGGGTAGGACTGGGTAGTGTTGGGTGGGTAGGACTGGGCAGTGTTGACTAGGGTTGGGCTGGGTAGTGTTGAGCAGGGCTGGGTAATGTTGAGCAGGGCTGGGTAGTGTTGAGTAGGACTAGGTAGGACTGGGTAGTGTTGAGTGGTTGGGCTGGGTAGTGTTGAGTAGGGCTGTGTAGGGTTGGGCTGGGTAGTGTTGAGTAGGACTGGGTAGTTTTGAGTAGGGCTGGGTAGTGTTGGGTAGGGATGGGTAGGACTGGGCAGTGTTGAGTTGGGCTGGGTAGTGTTGAGCAGGGCTGGGTAGTGTTGAGTAGGACTAGGTAGGACTGGGTAGTGTTGAGTAGGGTTGGGCTGGGAGTGGGCAGGGCTTGAGTTGGGCTGGGTAGTGTTGAGCAGGGCTGGGTAGTGTTGAGTAGGACTAGGTAGGACTGGGTAGTGTTGAGTAGGGTTGGGCTGGGTAGTGTTGAGTAGGGCTGTGTAGGGTTGGGCTGGGTAGTGTTGAGTAGGACTGTGTAGGGTTGGGCTGGGTAGTGTTGAGTAGGACTGGGTAGGACTGGGTAGTGTTGAGTGGCTGGGTTGGGCTGGGTAGTGTTGAGTAGGGCTGTGTAGGGTTGGGCTGGGTAGTGTTGAGTAGGACTGGGTAGGACTGGGTAGTGTTGAGTAGGGCTGGGTAGGGTTGGGCTGGGTAGTGTTGAGTATGGCTGGGTAGGACTGGGTAGTGTTGATTAGGACTGGGTAGTTTTGAGTATGGCTGGGTAGGACTGGGTAGTGTTGATTAGGGCTGGGTAGGATGGGTAGGACGGGGTAGGGCTGGGTAGGGTTGGGTGGGGCTGAGCTGGGTAGGGCAGGGCAGGGCTGTGTAGGCCTGGGCAGGGCTTGGTAGATATAGGTAGGTATGGATAGAGCAGGGCTGGGTAGGGCAGGGCGGGGTGTGGCAGGGCAGTGCTGGGCTGGGTGGGATAGGGATGGGTAAAGATGGGTAGGGGTGGGGAGGCTGGGTAGGACCGGGCTGGATAGGGCTGGGTACGGCTGGGTAGAGATGGGCTGGGTAGAGCTGGGCAGGGTTTGTGCCGCTTTCTCATTTTCTTATATCCTTTCTTTGTGGTGTCCTATCATCTTGATTGAATTTTGGTGCATAAAGCGAGGCGGCTCAGTTTTTCAGTCATTATATTATGCTCCGTAAGCGTGAACATGCTCTTAAATCTTTTCAGTTGATCTGCTGAATGCCCTCTCTAAAGCTCAAAATACACTATTACTGTAGTTAGAATGTTTTGTATAACTACATTCAGTCTCTTTTGAAGCGTTTCATCAGTTTGTCTGTCCTTTATTCATTGTTTTGTTGTCCCAGACAAGGGCTCCCCCTCTTCCCCCGACTCAGAGACACTCCCCCATGCCCTGAGGAAGCATGTGTGGGGGGGTGTTCAGAAGAGACAGAGTGGACACCACAGGAGAGTCTTGTGCCTTCACCGAAAGGATGAAACACACCCTCACCGGGACTTGTACAGTATGTAGCTACCAGGTGAGCTTTGTCTCTTCCTGACAGGCTACACTATTTTTGAAAGTTATTATTCTTGTATTGTTTACGTGATAATATGTCAAAAAACATGGATTCATCTGTCTCTGAGCTTCAGGGACATCATTCACCAGTCTTCAGAAGTATTAAACAATCTTGTATGAAGTGATGTTTATAATTTACGTATGATAAGATACAGGGTTATTTGAGATCCTGTAGAAATAAATGTTCAGTATTGCAGTTCAAATAAGCTTGTGCCTGATGTTTTTTTTGCTTGCATGATAATATACTGTATTAATTATACAGTAGTAAACCATATATAATGTACTGTATTAATTATACAGTAGTAAACCATATTCTACATGTCATGTTCTATTTCCATGAGAACCAGAATCAAACATGGACACTGAGATGTGTTAAACAATCTTCCTGGTGTGTTTGTGCTTGTTAATATCTTACCTCAGAATTACAGGATGGTTGAAGTATCAGAACGAAATGCTCTAACAGTACCACATTGGGTTAAGTCCACCTCAACAATTAGTCATACGAACAACAAAGGTCAAATGCATAGCTTTAATATATACTTAGTTTGATTCCTTAAGAGTTGTTCATTGTACAGCTGCATTTTCACATTTGAGAAGACTCAAATCATCAGGTTGTTGATTAATAGTATGCATATAATATATATATATATATATATATATATATATATATATATATATATATATATATATGTTTTCCTCATGAGTTATTTCCAGCTTCGGTCAATGAAGACACATGCAATATATGATTCTAAGGCCATTACAAACACATTTAAATATATTTTACACTCAATGGACACAGTGTAAGACTAAGGAGTTAGATCATTACTGTGAACTGATAATGCATGTAGCAGCCATGACCAGCAGAGGAGACCACATCCTGGTAACACATACAGGAAACGTTTCCTGTATGTGACGATTCCTTCGATTCCTGTATGTGACGATTCCTTCGATTCCACAAAAATAATACTTTGGTGTGCTTTTGTTTGCCAGTTAATTTGAAAACATGAAATCTTCATTGAAATCAGTCATATTCTGTGCTTAGCAGAGCTATAACCAGATATAGTACCATTCACATATGGAGTTACAGTACTGTTCGCTGGTGAAACATTTATGACCGTGACATACAGTCAGATATACAGTAGTAAGCTTTTGATTTCTTGACCATTTCACATCTATGATGTATATTAAAGTAAACATGTCTAATGCATATAAATGCCATTTTGTTAGTTGTTCTTTATTGCGTATTATAATATTTTCAATGTTGATACTATCTCTACAAGGTTGGGGCTCCCGAGGGGCGCAGTGGTCTAAGACACTGCATCACAGTACAAGAGATGTCACTGCAGTACCTGGTTTGAATACAGACTACATCACATCCAGCTGTGATTGGGAGTCCCATAGGGCGGTGCACAATTGAACCAGTGTCGTCAGGGTTTGGCCGGAGTAGGCCGTCATTGTAAATAATAAGTTGTTCTTAACTGCCGAGTTAAATAAAAAAGCATTTTCAAAGTGCTATGCTGTCACGCCCTGGTCGAAGTATATTGTGTTTGTCTGCAATTATTTGGTTAGGCCAGGGTGTGACATGGGTTTTTTGTGGTGTGTTTTGTCTTGGGGGTGTCTAGCATAGTCTATGGCTGCCTGAGGCGGTTCTCAATCAGAGTCAGGTGATTATCGTTGTCTCTGATTGGGAACCATATTTAGGCAGCCATATTCTTTGAGTATTTGGTAGGTGATTGTTCCTGTCTCTGTCACCAGATAGGCTGTATAGTTTTTCACGTTCCGTTTGTTGTTTTTGTATTGTTAATTTTCTTCGTCATTAAACATGTCTCAAAAATACCACGCTGCATTTTGGTCTGCTTTTCCTTCGACAGACAAGAACCGTTACATATGCATCTGTAGTAAATGATAACAGATCAGTTTCAAGCAAAACTAGATTAAATAATCTGGTATCAAGAGTTTCACATAATTTCCATAATTCAAATTCAACTCAGGAATGTTGTTATCGTATGGCTAAAACCGTATTCTCTGGCTAATAAGGAAATATCTGTTGTGCAAAAAAATTAACACAGCCTTAATGCCCTGTTGACATTTAACATCATATCCCATTGGTTCTTTGTTAAAGTGATGAAGTGCAGCAATAAGGAATTGGAGTCAACGAGTGAGAAGAGGTGAGGCGTATGTTGTATGTCTGTGAGAGAAACGCTGTTCACTACTATGGATCAGGGTCCTATTCATTATGATACACCATAGCAAATGTTTTGCAACAGAAAACAAAAACAAGCATTTCTTATTGGACAAATTCAGGTAGGTCCCTCCCTGTTTCAACCAAATTGCTTCTATTTGATTCCTAGTAAATACAACCCTGGAAGTATATGTTTCTATCCAGGACTACACATTATTATGTAGTCCAGTGGGAATATTGAAGCCACCCTGACATAAAACAAATTACCACTACAGATAAAATACCATCCTAATGATGTATATTTATCAACTGCAGTGCTGGCCTATGGTTTCTATGTGAATAAGACATAAGCGTGTACGCTGCTACTGTATGATTCCAAGTAAACAACATAACATATTCCAGTACCTTAAACATACATTCTAAAGTCATTAGCTAAAAGCACTATTCAGACTGAAACATTTTGGAGTATTTGTTACGGTTGGTTAAGGACTAGCTTTTGGTTTTTTAGTTTTCTCTGAGAATATCAAAAGTGACACAACTATCCTCTGTATCACGTCACTGTACCATACCCAGCACAACATTTCTCAGGGCAGAGAAACTTCTGTCCCACTGTACCATACCCAGCACAACATTTCTCAGGGCAGGGAAACTTCTGTCCCACTGTACCATACCCAGCACAACATTTCTCAGGGCAGGGAAAACTTCTGTCCCACTGTACCATACCCAGCACAACATTTCTCAGGGCAGGGAAACTTCTGTCCCACTGTACCATACCCAGCACAACATTTCTCAGGGCAGGGAAACTTCTGTCCCACTGTACCATACCCAGCACAACATTTCTCAGGGCAGGGAAACTTCTGTCCCACTGTACCATACCCAGCACAACATTTCTCAGGGCAGGGAAACTTCTGTCCCACTGTACACATAAGAACTTAATAAGATTGGACACAGCTGAGTCAATGGAAGAATAGATGTTTCAAAGTGATCTAAGATGGACTTTTGGTCTCAGTCTATTAGTCTACACAGACAGTGAATCCACATGCTAGAATCTAGAAGCTCAGATAGCTGAATTATTTTGGGCTGTATCAATACACTTGATGATAATATGTCCTAAATGACACTTGGGACTAGGTTCAATTGAATCCGTATTGCTGAAGTTCAGTGCTATAACGCAAATTAAATGTAAAGGCTGCATTTGTCGACTCAATCGAACATCACCTGAACTTCGCCGAAATAGATTGAATCGAGCCCCTGGTAACATTTTAGCGGACCAAAATGGGTCCACTTATTTGCAAGATGACATGGGAAGCATGTGGTTGTATAGGTAGAGAAACAGCCATTGGTGACGACATCAAAACCTGGAGTTAACCTACTCAGAGGCAGTTTCTGCCTCTAATTCCATAGTATGTAGTAGAGTTACAGAACCGACTGACAAGTAGCTAGGCTACACCGATATTACCCATTGTTTTCTCTTGGTCGACTTACACGGTGGTATGGTTGTTGGGGGTATAGTTGATTGTTGTTGGGGGTATAGTTGATGGTTGTTGGGGATATAGTTGATTGTTGTTGGTGTAGTCTGTGAGGCCTGGGCTTGCACTCTCTGGTTATAAAAGGAGTAGTATTATAGCTGTGCTGTTAGTCACATTATGCAAGTGTTTAAGATCAATCCATCTGGATGAATCACAGCCTTGTCGTTTTGAAGCCATGTCACTTCATAGTTGGTGCCAGACAGTCTCAGCCAGCCTGGCATGGTGTACTCAGTTGAGTTTTGACATGGCCTGGTTGGTTTACCTCCGTAGTATTGCTATATATCCATTTGTCCTCGTCACAGTGGGGCGTGGACAGTCTCTCTCTCTCTCTCTCTCTCTCTCTCTCTCTCACTCTCACCACTTGTGCTGACTGTGTACTGATCTCCTCTTCTCCTTCAGAGACATGCCCTCCTCCTCCTGGCTGACCCGACAGTTCTTTATGTCCTCCATCTCCACCTCATCCTCCTTCTCCTCCTCTGGGGGGCTCTGGGCCACAGCAGGGTCCTCCTTCTCCCCCTTCACCACATCAGCCATATACACCACAGAGACTTCCCTCTGACTGTCAGGACTGGCGTTGACTATGGCAACACTACCGACCTCCAGCTTGTTCTCTAGAGGGCTTCCACTGGAGGGGCAGACTTTTATTGGAGTCATGGTGGCGGAGACGTTCATGTGGTCCACTGTGGGGGAGATTTTCACAGTGGCCACAGTGGGAGAGACTTTGTCGGCCTTAAACCTAGCAAGGCTGTCTGCCTTGTGTTCTGGCCCTTTCATGGTGGCTGTGGCTGAGGTCGTGAACGGAGAGGAGGAGGGTGAGGTTTGTTCCACCTTGACTAAAGTAGTAGTATTACTTAGAATGCTATGAGGAGCTATAGGGGACACCATTAAGGAGGCAGGGGAGACTTTTCTGGAGGACAGGGCAGGGGAGACATTTCTAGAGGACAGGACAGGGGAGACTTTTCTGGAGGACAGGGCAGGGGAGACTTGCATGGGGGTAGGGGTGGGGGAGAGATTTAAAGGAGTAGTATTGGAGGACACTTTTCTGGAGGACAGGGCAGGGGAGACTTGCATGGGGGTAAGGGTGGGGGAGAGATTTAAAGGAGTAGTATTGGAGGACACTTTTCTGGAGGACAGGGCAGGGGAGACTTGCATGGGGGTAAGGGTGGGGGAGAGATTTAAAGGAGTAGTATTGGAGGACACTTTTCTGGAGGACAGGGCAGGGGAGACTTGCATGGGGGTAAGGGTGGGGGAGAGATTTAAAGGAGTAGTATTGGAGGACACTTTTCTGGAGGACAGGGAAGGGGAGAGATTTAAGGAGGTAGGGGAGGGGGACACCATTCTGGAGGACAGGGCAGGGGAGAGATTTAAGGGGGCAGTGGTAGGGGAGGCTTGTACAGGGGTAGGGGTATGGGAGGTTTGTACAGGGGTATGGGAGGCTTGTACAGGGGTAGGGGAGGCTTGTACATGGGTAGGGGAGGCTTGTACAGGGGTAGGGGAGGCTTGTACAGGGGTAGGGGAGGCTTGTACAGGGGTAGGGGTAGTGGAGGATTGTACAGTGGTAGGGGTATGGGAGGCTTGTACAGGGGTAGGGGAGGCTTGAACAGGGGTATGGGAGGCTTGTACAGGGGTAGGGGAGGCTTGTACAAGGGTAGGGGTAGGGTGGGCTTGTAAAGGGGAAGTGGCAGGGGAGACATTTAAGGGGCTAGGGGCAAGGTTAGTAGGGGAGCCTGGGGTAAGGGGGAATATTTCAGGGGTCATGGGGGTGACTTGTACTGGGGTGGTGATGGGGGATTCTTGTACCGGGGGCGTTAGGGGGGAAACTCCTGCTGGACTCGTGTTGGGAGAGACCGGTTCGGGAGCCTCTATGGGGGACACTATAAAAGTGACCCTAGTGGGGGCCATCTCAGTGTCGTCAGGTGTAGCAGAGCCCATGCTGGGCTGGGACGACAGGGCCTTCACAGGGCTGGAGGTCTGCACTGGAGCAGTCTTCAACGGATCATTGAAGAGGGGCTCCTCTTCCACCACGGGCTGGCTCAGTGACACTTTGACCCCCACTGGATCACTGCCTCTGCGCAGCGAGAACAGAACTAGACTCTTCTTCCGCTTGGCCGCGGTGGCCACCACACCGTTTGTGGTCTCTGTTTTGACATCTTTGAACATGCTCTGCAGGTTGTACCCCTCTTTCCTCTGGGGGTCCTCCTCATCCCCCTTCTCACTATCCAGGGCCTCCGATTGGTCCAACTGGTCGCCAGACCCCTGATCCTTCTTGTCCATGTGGGTGACTCGGAACCTGTAGGTATACGGACATCAGATAGTACTGTACATCACCACGATGAGAACCCTAGATAGCATAACCGTACACATGTAAAGTACTTAAACACAAACACAAAGGCCTCTGAATTCTCTGAATCATAAATCACATTAGAAAACACAAAGTAGTGTGACTAGAGAGACTACAAATGTGTTCTTAATGGGCTACCAGGCAAGAACAAATTAAATAAATAAAGATGATTGTATTGTGTTGTCAAACACCCGTTCAGTGTGACTCACCTTCCCACAGCGAACACAGTGGACTCTCTCCTCTCTCCTGGTGTTCTGGGCTTATTGGTCCGAGGCACACGGCTCAGGCGGCGGGCCTTCTTGGACCGCCCTTGCACACAGAGTGTGCAGGACTTATGGTCGAGCTGGGCGCCAGAGTGCACGGTGTGGTGATGAGGTGGAATACCCCCCAGGCTCTCTTTGCGCAGTAATCTTTTGGAAAGACAATGAAATACCCATTCAGTCAGGCATGTTTATTTTCCATTCCTTTTCCAAAATCGGTCCTGGAGACCGCAAGGGGTCTTTTGTCCTAGCGCTACACAGCTGATTCAATTAATCAAAGCTCAATGTTTAGTTGATTATTTGAATCAGCTGTGTAGTGCTGGGGCAAAAACAAAAACATGCACCCCTTGGGGTCCTGAGGAGCGTGTCTGGGAAACACTCTAGACCATGACTAAGCAAAAACATCCAAAACAATCTTTCTAAGCATCTAAACGCCATTTCTAAGCATCTGATTTATAGTAGCATATTTGTTGTAGTCTGCCTGTGAAATAAGAGTCTCTAGTGTGATCCATCAGTTCCTCTGTTCCCCACTCTGGCCGCCTCTGTCTGTGACCTCCCTCCCATCAGGACTGCAGCATCTCTGGGGAGTACTGTAGCTATACTGATGCTGTAGCTGGCTGAGAGAGAAGAGTGTGGGAAGAATATCAACGAACGCCACGGCCCTGTAGGCTGCTGTCAGTCTGAGAGCACTATCTTGGTAAACAGACAGGAACACTAAAACCCTCACCCTAGAGGTGCCAAGTAAGAACATGGATCTAATTAACAAGCATAAATCTCTCCAATATACTAGTAGCACATCACATTTATATTATCACAGCACACCACTGGGTCTGTTTCTCTAGAATACCCTTGATCATCTCTACCTAGAATGCCCTCGATCATCTCTACCTAGAATGCTTGATATGGATGTAAGGAGAAGCACATTGGTTGAGTGCAGTAATAGCATACTATGTAGGGAGACTATTTATCTCTTTGCCTCACAACAAGGCAGTAAAGATCAGGTCCTGTATCCACAAAGAGTCTCAGAGTAAGAGTTTAAGTTAAAAATAAATCAGATTGTATGGACAGATCCTAGATCAGCACTCCTACTCTGAGACACTTTGTGGTTATGGGCCTAGATCCCATAACAGAGCTGCTGAGACCAAGACAACATTAAGCCAGGTGACCCCATGGGACAGATAGCCCAAGGACACACTGCATAGCGCAGGAACAGAGGGGCTGGGCACCCCACTCCATAGCTACCCGCTAGTCCCAGCATAAATACAAGCCACACAATACACTGACATTCTCCAGACTCTACCTGACTGCCACAGGCACATAGAAATGTAGGCTACACCCATTGTTGTGGCCTCTCTGAAAACACAACAGCCTAAAGCAGGTGGAAACCCTGTAGTACAGTACAGGAGACCTGCATTTAAACTATATGCATTATGTACCACAGAAATACTGGTTTGTTCCAGAGAGAAATAAAGTAGGAGTATATTACTTGAGAGGAGTTGGTGCTGTTATGAAGTAACCTTAGCTCTGCACTAAAATACTTTCACCAAAGGTGAAAACACGCTGGAGTAAGACAAGGTGAATGTAAATCTACTTACACAAAAATACATTAACTAAGTAAAATAAAAATTGATCTTAGCAATACGTACCTAGGATCATGATGTTGACATATATCCTGTTTTCCTAGCATATCCTTGAAGGCTTCCATGTTAGCTAGAAGGTAGAACACAAACATTACACACTTTTGCTAAGGACAATTTAAATTGCAGTATTTAAGTGCCAAAGGTATTGACAAAATGTAGTATCTATTAAGTTATTGCCTTCATTTTCAATGATGCACTTCAGGATTTGTTCAACGGTGTCTTGATTTTCCTCTTCTTCATCATCTGTAATATATGAAAGCTTATCTGACGAAGCAGCTTGCCCCCAAGCGTGCTTCATCATCATTCAAGATTATTAAAGGAAATTCTAAAAGTTATCGACCTGGACCGTTTTTCTTTACTTCAATGAAAGGAGCATATTTCTGTTTGTTTGTATGCTTCCAAGAGATTCTACTTCCTTTAAAGTTGTTGACTTCCACTGAGGCCCATGGTTTTCAAGTACCCATTAAATAAACACTAATTCAATATGGGAAATATTACTTCTTCGTGAGCGTTCAGTGGTTACATTGGACTGAATTTAATTCAAGCTGAAATAACATCCTCTAACATAAAGAGTACAGTTTCCTGCTTGGTAAATGACCAAGGGCCTTTGGATAAAGACAGACATGTCCAAAAAACGTCACGCATACCCCTTGTATCTGCCTTAAAAAATCAATCATGGACACTTGACTTCTCCAAGCCATATCCCTGACCCTGATGTTGTTCCCACTGTGACTATTAAAACCTACCCAAACCAGAAACCGTGGATAGACAGCAGCATTCACGTAAAACTGAAAATGCAAACTACCACATTTAATCATGGCAAGGAGACTGGGAATATGGTCAAATACAAACAATGTAGTTATTCCCTCCATAAGGCAATCAAACAGGGAAAACGTCAGTACAGAGATAAAGTGGAGTCGCAAATCAACGACTCAGACACGAGACGTATGTGGTGAGGGTCAATGGATAATCACAGGTTACAAAGGGAAAACCAGCCATGTCGCGGACACTGACGTCTTGCCCCCGGACAAGCTAAACACCTTATTTTCCCGTTTTGAGGATAACACAGTACCACCGGTCCCAAGGACTGTGGGCTCTCGTTCTGTTCATTGACTATAGCTTAGCCTTAAACACCATAGTACCCTCCAAGCTCATCATTAAGCTTGGGGCCCTGGGTCTGAACCCCGCCCTGTGCAACTGGGTCCTGGACTTCCTGACGACCTGCCCCCAGGTTGTGAAGGAAGGAAACAACACCTCCACTTCGCAGATCCTCAACACAGGGGCCCCACAAGGGTGCATGCTAAGCCTCCTCCTGTACTCCCTGTTCACCTATGACTGCATGGCCACACACGCCTCCAACTCAATCATCAAGTTTGCAGACGACAGGCCTGATTACCAACAATGACAAAACAGCTTGCAGGGAGGAGGTGAGGGCCCTGGTGGATTTGTGCCAGGAAAATATATTCTCCCTCAACGTAAACAAAACGAAGGAGCTGATCGTGGACTTCAGGAAACAGCAGAGGGAGCACCCCCCTATCCACATCGACGGGACCGCAGTGGAGAAGGTGGAAAGCTTCAAGTTCCTCGGCATACACATCCCTGACAAACTGAAGTGGTCCACCCACACAGACAGTGTGGTGAAGGTGGCGCAACAGCGGCTCTTCAAACTCAGGAGGCTGAAGAAATTTGTCTTGGCCCCTAAGACCCTCACAAACTTTTACAGATGCACAATTCAGAGCATCCTGTCAGGCTGTATCACCACCTGGTACGCAAACTGCACCGCCCAACTGTAAGGCTCTCCAGAGAGTAGTGAGTTCTGCACAACGCATCACTGTGTGCACACTGTCTGCCCTCTAGGACACCTACAGCAGCTGATGTCACAGGAAGGCCAAAACGATCATCAAGGACAACAACCACCTGAGCCAAGGCCTGTTCACCCCAATACCATCTAGAAGGCGAGGTCAGTACAGGTGCATCAAAGCTGGGACCTAGAGACTGAAAGACAGCTTCTATCTCAAGGCCATCAGTCTGTTAAATAGCCTTCACGGCTACCACCTGGCTACTCAACCCTGCATCTTAGAGGCTGCTGCCCAATGTACATAGACATGGAATCACTGGTAACTTTAATATTAGAATACCAGTCACTTTAATAATGTTAACATACTGCTTTACTCATTTCAGAGGTGTGGACTCGAGTCACATATGACATATGTTAGCCTACTGTAACCACAGTGTGTGTGTGTGTGTGTGTGTGTGTGTGTGTGTGTGTGTGTGTGTGTGTGTGTGTGTGTGTGTGTGTGTGTGTGTGTGTGTGTGTGTGTGTGTGTGTGTGTGTGTGTGTGTGTGTGTGTGTGTGTGTGTGTGTGTGTGTGTGTGTGTGTGTGTGTGTGTGTGAAGGTTGGGAGATCGTGTACAAGCCTACATCGCCCGATAGTCAATCGCTATTGGGGAGGGGGGTCTTTCTTATGGCTACCCATGTATTTCCATGGAAATCTAAAGTTTATTTGGAAAGTAATAAATATATTTTTAAAAGCATTCATGATTTACAAAAATGTAATATACTAACTATTACTCTTGTTAAAAATATGAAATGGTATTACAGTTGTTGAAGAGTACATTATGACTTGTTTAGGACTCGAAACTCAAAGTTTAGGACTTGAGATTTGTTGGTCTTGACTTGAGACTTGACTCGGAATTGCCTGTCTTGACTTGAGACTTACTTGTGACTTGAGTGCTAAGACTAGAGACTTACTTGTGACTTGTTGGCAATGACTTGGTCCCACCTGGATACTGTATTCTAATCTACTGTATTTTAATCATTGCCACTCCAACATTTTTTTGTATATATATATATATTTCTTAATTCCATTCTTATACTTTTAGATGTTTGTATTGTTGTGAATTGTTAGATACTACAGCACTGTCGGAGTTAAGAACACAAGCATTTCGCTACACCTGCCATAACATCTGCTAAATATGTGTGTGACCAATAAGACTTTATTTTATTTGACATCAATGGATAGATCAAAAGCCAATATACAGTATATGTAAACACACTCTGACAGATCCTGGTAGATACCTACCATTCTTGTCTGGTCCCAGTTTCTGCTCACACTCCTCATCGTCCTCCTCCTCCCCAGTCCTGCAACGGTAGCCCTTCTTCTTCAGCAGGTGGCAGACCAGGAAGCCCAGGAGGCCAGTGATGAAGAAGAAGAAGACCAGGAGGAAGATCATATACGGGGGAGGGGGTTCCCCCACTGTCGATGCCTCCAGGTCTGTCATCCCTCAAAACGGTCTTCACTCGTCCTCTATCTGTAGTGTAGTCCTGTATAGCCAATGGGTACACACATATGTCCTGTAGTCAGTAACGTAACCATGAAGGAGGTTCCCCACACTTATCAGAAGATGTCAACTCTTGATCCACTCAGTGGCATTGATGGGCCTGTGTGCCTGGTCTTGTAAGGCCACCTGAGTCTCCTGTCATCATGTTGTGACTAGATAATCCCTGTTCTCAACTTCCTGTGCGTACCACTGGTTAGAGACAACTGTATCTATCTCAGCAGGCAGAGAGAGCTGGGCCTGGTGGTACACACCATTGGATGTTTTTTTACTGAGCATCTTGGCTCACACTCACTCACTCCCTCACACACCGTGCTAAATTCTACAGACCAAGAAGTGAGGATTTCATCAACCACTCATCAACTAATATTTTGTTGTATAGTACTTGATAGTTTGTAAAACCTGGTCGGCAAAATATCGCAATTTTTGTACAACAATGTTAACATTCAATTTTTTTTCAAATGTATTCCAAATGAAATACAGAAATATATAATTTGCACAAGTATTCACACCCCTGAATCAATACATGTCAGACTCACCTTTGGAAGGGATTATAGCTTTGAGTCTTTCTGGGTAAGTCTCTAACAGCTTTTCACACCTGAATTGTACACTATTTGCACATTATTATTTTTTAAATTCTTCAAGCTCTATCAAGTTGTTTGTTGATCATTGCTAGATAGCCATTTTCAAGTCTTGCCATAGATTTTCAAGCAATTTAAGTCAAAATTGTAACCAGACCACTTGGGAACATTCAATGTCGTCTTGGGTTTTAAGTTATTGTCCTGCTGAAAGGTGAATGTAGTGTCTGTTGAAAAGCTGACTGAACCAGGTTTTCTGGTTGGATTTTGCCTGTGCTTAGTTGTATTCCGTTTCTTTTTATCCTAAAAATTACCTTGTCTTTGCCAATGAGAAGCATACTCATACCTGAAAGTATGTGTCCTCCGATACACAACCCAACCAAGCCGCACTGCTTCTTAATACAGCGCGCATCCTCCTGCACCAATGTGTCGGAGGAAACACTGTGCACCTGGCAACCTTGGTTAGCGTGCACTGCGCCTGGCCTGCCACAGGAGTTGCTGGTGCACGAAGAGACAAGGATATCCCTACTGGCCAAGCCCTCGCTAACCCGGATGACGCTAGGCCAATTGTGTGTCGCCCCACGGATCTCCTGGTCGCGGCCGGTTACGACAGAGCCTGGGCGCGAACCCAGAGTCTCTGATGGCACAGCTGGTGCTGCAGTACAGCGCCCTTAACCACTGTGCCACCTGGGAGGCCCAGCTGCACTGCTTCTTGACACAATGCACATCCAACCCAGAAGCCAGGCACACCAATGGAAGGAGTCACTAGTGCGCGATGAGACAAGGATATCCCTGCCGGCCAAACCCTCCTTAACCCGGACGACGCTGGGCCGATTGTGCCCCGCCCCAAGGGCCTCCCGGCTCGAACCCAGAATCTCTGGTGGCACAGCTACGGTGGCACAGTGCCTTTGACCACTGCGCCACCCGGGAGGCCCTTAGGTGCCCTTCTTTGCGAGGTGTTGAAAAACCTCCCTGGTCTTTGGGGTTTAATCTGTGTTTGAAAATAATTGTTCGACTGAGAGTCCTTACTGATAATTGTACAGAGGGTACAGAGATGAGGTAGTCATTCAAAAATCATGTTTAGGACTATTATTGCATGCACACAGAGTCCATGCAATTTATTATGTGACTTGATAAGCAAATCTTTACTACTGAACATATTTAGGCTTGCCAAAACAAAAGGGTTGAATACATAAAATAAAACATAATTCCACCTTGACATTATGGGGTATTATTGTGTGTAGGCCACTGGACAGTGATACAACATTTCAATTTAATCCATTTTAAATTCAGGCTGTAACACAACAAAATGTGGAAAAAGTCAAGGGGTGTGAATACTTTCTGAATGAACTGTATAGGGCCTAGACTAGAGGTCGACAGATTAATTGGAATGGCCGATTAATTAGGGCTGATTTCAATTTTTCATAACATTCGGAAATCGGTATTTTTGGGCGCCGATTTGTATTATTTTTTATTATTATTATATATATATATTTTTATACCTTTATTTAACTGGGCAAGTCAGTTAAGAACACATTCTTATTTTCAATGATGGCCTAGGAACGGTGGGTTAACTGCCTCGTTCAGGGGCAGAACAACCGATTTTCACTTTGTCAGCCCGGGGGATCCAATCTTGCAACCTTACAGTTACTAGTCCAACGCAGTAACGACTTCAAATCAAATCAAATTTTATTTGTCACATACACATGGTTAGCAGATGTTAATGCGAGTGTAGTGAAATGCTTGTGCTTCTAGTTCCGACAATGCAGTAATAACCAACAAGTAATCTAACGAACAATTCCAAAACTACTGTCTTATACACACAAGTGTAAGGGGATAAAGAATATGTACATAAAGATATATGAATGAGTGATGGTACAGAGCAGCATAGGCAAGATACAGTAGATGGTCTTGAGTACAGTATATACATATGAGATGAGTATGTAAACAGAGTGGCATAGTTAAAGTGGCTAGTGATACATGTATTACGTAAAGATGCGGTAGATGATATAGAGTACAGTATATACGTATACATATGATATTAATAATGTAGGGTATGTAAACATTATATTAGGTAGCATTGTTTAAAGTGGCTAGTGATATATTTTACATCATTTCCCATCAATTCCCATTATTAAAGTGGCTGGAGTTGAGTCAGTGTGTTGGCAGCAGCCACTCAATGTTAGTGGTGGCTGTTTAACAGTCTGATGGTCTTGAGATAGAAGCTGTTTTTCAGTCTCTCGGTCCCAGCTTTGATGCACCTGTACTGACCTCGCCTTCTGGATGATAGCGGGGTGAACAGAATGTGGCTCGGGTGGTTGTTGTCCTTGGTGATCTTTATGGCCTTCCTGTAACATCGGGTGGTGTAGGTGTCCTGGAGGGCAGGTAGTTTGCCCCCGGTGTTGCGTTGTGCAGACCTCACTACCCTCCGGAGAGCCTTACGGTTGTGGGCGGAGCAGTTGCCGTACCAGGCGGTGATACAGCCCGCCAGGATGCTCTCGATTGTGCATCTGTAGAAGTTTGTGAGTACTTTTGATGACAAGCCGACTTGCCTCTCTCTTGATGCACTCCACAAGGAGACTGACTGTTACGCGAATGCAGTAAGACAAGGTAAGTTGTTAGCTAGCATTAAACTTATATTATAAAAAACAATCAATCATAATCACTAGTTAACTAAACATGGTTGATGATATTACTAGATATTATCTAGCGTGTTCTGCGTTGCATATAATCTGACTGAGCATACAAGCATACAAGTATGTTAGGATCTGACTGAGCGGTGGTAGGCAGAAGCAGGCTCGTAAACATTAATTCAAACAGCACTTTCGTGCCAGCAGATCTTCGTTGTGCGTCAATCATTGCGCTGTTTATGACTTCAAGCCTATCAACTCCCGAGATGAGGCTGGTGTAACCGAAGTCAAATGGCTAGCTAGTTAGCGCGGGCTAATAGCGTTTCAAACATAACTCGCTCTGAGCCTTCTAGTAGTTGTTCCCCTAGCTCTGCATGTGTAACGCTGCTTCGATGGTGGCTGTTGTCGTTGTGTTCCTGGTTCGAGCCCAGGGAGGAGCGAGGAGAGGGACCGAAGCTATACTGTTACACTGGCAATACTAAAGTGCCTATAAGAACATCCAATAGTCAAAGGTTAATGAAATACAAATGGTATAGAGGAAAATAGTCATATAATTCCTATAATAACTACAACCTAAAACTTCTTACCTTGGAATATTGAAGACTCATGTTAAAAGGAACCACCAGCTTTCATATGTTCTCATGTTCTGAGCAAGGAACTGAAACATTAGCTTTCTTACATAGCACATATTGCATTTTTACTTTCTTCTCCAACACTTTGTTTTTGCATTATTTAAACCAAATTGAACATGTTTCATTATTTACTTGAGGCTAAATTGATTTATTGATGTATTATATTAAGTTAAAATAAGTGTTCATTCAGTATTGTTGTAATTGTCATTATTACAAATAAATAAATAAAAATTGTCCGATTAATCGGTATCGGCTTTTTTGGTCCTCCAATAATCGGTATCGGTGTTGAAAAATTATAATCCGTCGACCTCTAGCCTAGACACAACCAGAAAGCCCCTCACCTCAGCAGTTCAGACATATACTCCCTAGCAGATCCACCTTGCAGCAGTAAAATAATATTTCCTGTGTATCTCATAGAAATATAGTACATTCTCTTCTGGCTACTCTCTCAGCCTAACATGTTTACAATATGTGGGTGGAATTAGAAATGTATGGCAACTAATGTCTCAGGAAACAGAAATGTACAGTCTATCTGTCCCTCTAAATTATGCCACTCACCTATAAGGTTGTCAATGGTCTAGTGTCACTGTCAGAAGAGGACAAGTCCTGTATACAGTTCTGTCATACTTACAGTACATCAATGTATAATATAGATTATCAATAAATCTGTTGAATTACAATGAGCTAATTTGCTAACATTGTATTTGCAGAAGAAAATGTCAGGAATCGACACAAGCCAATTGAAATATGAAGCAGAATATCTCTGCATCAGCATAAGCACAGAGAATATTGAAGTGACTCAGCAATATAATGCCCCCCAACAGGAACACACACATTGATGATTGTGTTTTTAAAGGCCCTGACATTTTCGGGAAGCTCTGTACTCATATCATTACAAACAGAGTTTTTCAGAGAGTGGAAAATAATGTGATCCATTGCTAAGAATAGAAAGGGTCACTTGATTCAATTGTGCCATTGATTTTTATATGTGATGCCTGCAGTTGTCAGCTGTCTTTTTCACATTTTATTTCCTAGAGATACATATGATCATTTCAAAAACTCACTACAAACTGGCCATTTGAATTTGTAGTCTGTCATATCAAATACTGTTGTAGGATCTTAATTTGAGACAGTTAGCTACAGCAGGAAAATAATCCTGCAGCAACAGAAAATGTGAATTATTATGTGGATTATAATTAATGGACATTTTTGTAAGGGTTGAAACATTTTTGTAAGAGAAAGTGGAAATTACAAACTTCAGAAGTCTTTTTAACATCAAATACACTACAAGATTAAAATATCCTGCATTTACAGGAAAGTTCTCATTCAACAGGGTGATCAAATTAAGATCCCACAGCTGTATACGTGACCTCTACTCACCATGGCTGACTGTTTCCACATTCTGACCCTCCTCAGTGACATAAAAATAAGTTTTGAATAGCCATTTCCTTACAGATAACCTTCACTATATCTTCAACTGTGAAGAATGTACAGCTGTACAGTATTTGCATAACTGCATCAACATTAATTGTCTCAGTTCAAGTACAAGTTTAGGGCTATATGAGTGACCTTGATCTCAGTGATGACTACCTGACATGTTACTAATCATATTACAGTTAGACCTACATGAAGGCTACAGGCGTACACCATTTAGGCTACTATAAACTAAAGACAAGCAATGGACAGGCAAGACAGCTTCTAGGCAATGGGACAATGGCCACTGTAGCCTGTTGGTAAAGCAGGGGACAGTTGAGCCACCTGAAAAAAATCATAAACTCTATTTAGGATATACTTCGATCTTCCTATACTTTGTTAAATATGGAAACACTGTAGCCTATTTCAAGTTTAGTTGGATTTTGTAAAGTATTGGCTCACTAGGCTATTCCTTAGTTATGTAAGCAATAAAGCCCGAGGGGTTGTGGTATATGGCCAATATACCACGGCTATTGGCCATATATCACAAACACCAGAGGTGCCTTATTGCTATTATAAACTCTTTACCAACGTAATTAGAGCAGTAAAAATACCTTTATAAAAAGCACCTTTATACAGTGATCATAGTGCCTCTGTCGGACAGCATGTAGGAATTATCAAGTTCTACTTTTGTAAGCCTATCCTTTTAACAAAAACTAGTGAAGTCCGAAAATGAATTGTGACATTGTGACATGGTGGCCCGTAACTACAACGGTAGCCTAAATTGAAAACCCACAACAGAGAGAGTGACCACCCCGCAGTGCACATCTTTTGCAAGTTTCAGGCGGCCTCATGGCCCATGATGACACATCTGCCCTTGGTATTTTAAATGCGCTAGTAGCTACTGTACGACATGCACACGTGATGGAATTTTGACAAGAACAAATATGACAAAACCAGATATTCTTGCTGAGTCTCTGGATCTGTCTGAGTCGGAACTTGACCGAGGATGCACTTGAGCGCCTGATACTGTAGCTCCATCATCGTGACTAAATCAGGCAGTCTACATAATTAATCAATGACACACTGCTGCGCTAAACTATAAATATATATATATTAATTATAATCCTATAATATCATTCCCATAGTAATAATGTTCCAATCGCTGTGAATAACAACATTGTAGCAATCCATTTGCTGCATCATACGCTCCCCAGGTTCAATTGTCGACTTGATCAGCCCATACGCCCATCGACAGTCTATAATGATCCGTTCCCTTTTATCATTATTTAACCAGTTGCAAAGCACCCTACTTACGTTCTTTCAGAAACATTATGAACCCGTAGTAAATGTGGATGCTATCCCGATAGGTGTGCGATCTCATATAGTAAATCCATTGAGATCCGCTACAGTTTTCTTCTGGCCAAACGAGAGCTGCTCTGGAGCAAACGGAGGGAAGGAGATTCTGCAAGTTATTTAAAGGGAAAAGAGCAAAGACATATTGTGTAGCCGTTATTTTATTTTGAGGCCAGATTTTTGGACTGTTATATTTTTACAATTCATCCAATTTGTCCAATTAATCGATGCTAACCAGTAAATAATTGAAAACAATTCCACATTTGAAAGTGAAGCATTGAATAACTAATTTCAAAATCCTGCATAATACTTACAAATGCTTAAATTTGTAAGATGCTTGACTCAATAGTTGTTATAGTAGTCCAGTTAAAAATAAACAACAATATCTACAGAGACGGATGCATTAGACATTTATCCAATAACTACAGTGAATGTTATTTCTTGAAGAACACCCCCCTTAGAACAGAAGAGTTAAAGAGGAACTGGACAAGTTTACATATGTTATGATTAAACTAAAGTGATATCAAGCTAGTTTTATCAGCACCATGCATTGACCACATAAAGGGGAAACCATTTGGATAACCAGAAGGCTATGTGAAGGATATAGGCTAGTAAACACATCATATCTATATCAAATTGGCTTACAATAAGTCATACTCATCATAAAAAGTGAACTACAATTTTTGTTACTAAGCTCTGACATTTTTCTTTCTCAACATTTGACCCATAATAAAAAACAGCCGGACTGCCACGCATCCTAGCGGCTGTGATTGGTAGTACATTTCCCAAGCCCCTCTTTCGGTCCCCGCCCCACAGACTGTATTGTTTGGTACTGTCAGAGACGAAGAGGAAGAGAGAGGCCCAAATCGGCAGAAAATCTGTCTCCCTCCAGCAGGTGGCGTTTTTTCGCTGTTTCGACCACCAAGCGAGAGTGTCAAGTTTGGTAAACAAAACAATTAATGGCTTATTTTCTATGTGAGATTTATTTGATCCAATAGAAGTTTCGTAATGCTTAAATTGTTTTGAGTGTACACGTGACATTAGGACACGTGACATCCCGGAAACTTTGAGAAAAAATGACGTTATATCGGACTTGTCTCGAGAAGGCTATGCATATTCATGACATGAGGCAAGTAGTATAGCTTCTCCATTGAATACAGGCGGTTGACCTCAACAACCCTAATTGAATATTTAAAACTAGATTACAATCTTCGTAACAAGGAAAAAATCTGAAACTTTTTGTCCAAAACTGATGTACAGTAGATAAACTAATCCATGCTTTGTCACTTCTTGATTAGACTACTGCAATGCTCTACTCTCTGGATACCCAGATAAAGCACTAAATAAACTTCAGTTCGTGCTAAACCAGGCTGCTCAAACCTTGACTAGAACCCCAAAATTTGATCACATTACTCCAGTGCTTGCCTCTCTACACTGGTTTCCTGTTAAGGCTAGGGCTGATTTCAAGGTTTTACTGCTAACCTACAAAGCATTACATGGGCTTGCTACTACCTACCTTTCCAATTTGGTCCTGTCGCACATACCTACACGTACGCTACGGTCACAAGACTCAGGCCTCCTTATTGTCCCTAGAATTTCTAATTAAACAGCTGGAGGCAGAGCTTACTCCTACAGATCTACATTTTTATGGAACTGTCTGCTAATCCATGTGAGAGACGTACATTCGGTCTTGACTTTTAAGTCTTTACTGAAGACTCATCTCTTCAGTAGGTCCTAAGATTGAGTGTAGTCTGGCCCAGGGGTGCGAAGGTAAACGGCAAGGTACTGGAGCAACAAACCGGGGCCACAGTGTCCCCCGACCCAACCCTGTCTCAGCCTTCAGTATCTATGCTGCAATAGTTTATGTGCCGGGGGGCTAGGGCCAGTCTGTTATATCTGGTGTAATTCTCCTGTCTTATCTGGTGTTCTGTGTGAATTTAAGTATGATCCCTCTAATTCTCTCACTCTCCCTTTCTTTCTCCTCTCCCGGAGGATCTGAACCTCAGGACTACCTGGCCTGATGACTCCTGGCTGCCCCTATTCTACCTGCTGGTGCTGCTGCTCCAGTTTCAGCTGTTCTGCCTGCGGCTATGGAACCCTGACCTGTTTCACCGGACGGGATACCTTGTACCTGACCTGCTGTTTTCGACTCTCTCTCTCTACCGCACCTGCTGTTTCGACCTCTGAATGCTCAGCTATGATAAACCAACTGACATTTACTCCTGAGGTACTGACCTGTTGCACCCTCTACAACCCCTGTGATTATTATTTGACCCTGCTGGTCACCTATGAACATTTGAACATCTTGAAGAACAATCTGGCCTTAATGGCCATGTACTCTTATAATCTCTACCCGGCACAGCCAGAAGAGGACTGGCCACCCCTCAGCCTGGTTCCTCTCTAGGTTTCTTCCTAGGTTCCTGCCTTTCTAGGGAGTTTTTCCTAGCCACTATGCTTCTACATTGCTTGCTGTTTGTAGTTTTAGGCTGGGTTTCTGTATAGCACTCTGTGACATCTGCTGATGTAAAAAGGGCTTTATAAATACATTTGATTGGTTGATTTAGGTCCCTTGGGGCGCAGAGGTCTAAGGCATCTCAGTGCTAGAGGCGTCACTACAGACACCCTGATTTGAATCCAGGCTGTATCACAACCGGCTGTGATTGGGAATCCCATAGGGTGGCGTACAATTGGCCCGTCGTCCAGGTTTGGCTGGTGTAGGCTGTCATCTTAAATAAGAATTTGTTCTTAAGGATTAGCCCCTTTTTAAAAAAATTATCCTAAAATGACACAAAATGACACCTGAATCTAACTGCCTGTAGCTCAGTCCCTGAAGCAAGGATATGCATATTATTGGTACCATTTGAAAGGAAACACTTTGAAGTTTCTGGAAATGTGAAATGAATGTAGGAGAATATAACACATTAGATCTGGTAAAATATAATAAAAGATGTACCATCATCTTTGAAATGCAAGAGAAAGGGCATAATGTATTATTCCAGCCCAGGCGCAATTTAGATTTTGGCCACTATATGGCAGCAGTGTATGTGCAAAGTTTTAGACTGATCCAATGAACCATTGCGTTTCTGTTCAAAATATTGTATCAAGACTGCCCAAATGTGCCTAATTGGTTTATTAATACATGTTTAAGTTCACTCTCCTCAAACAATTGCATGGTAGTCTTTCACTGTAATAGTTACTGTAAATTGGACAGTGCAGTTAGATTAACAAGAATGAAAGCTTTCCACCAATATCAGATATGCCTATTTAATTAAATAAAAAAATAATTTCACCTTTATTTAACTAGGCAAGTCAGTTAACCTCTACAGGATTGGTGGGTTCCCCCTTGAGGTTGAGCTAACGTAGGCTAATGCGATTAGCATGAGGTTGTAAGTAACAAGAACATTCCCCAGGACATTACCCAGAACGAATTGCAAAAATCGCTGAAGTTGGAGACTTTTATCTCCCTCACCAACTTTAAACATCTGCTATCTGAGCAGCTAACTGATCGCTGCAGCTGTACATAGTCCATCGGTAAATAGCCCACCCAATTTACCTACGTCATCCCCATACTGTTTTTATTTATTTACTTTTCTGCTCTTTTGCACACCAGTATCTCTACCTGCACATGACCATCTGATCATTTATCACTCCAGTGTTAATCTGCAAAATTGTAATTATTTGCCTACCTCCTCATGCCTTTTGCACACAATGTATATAGACTATTTTTTTTGTTTTTTCTACTGTGTTATTGACTTGTTTATTGTTTACTCCATGTGTAACTCTGTGTTGTTGTCTGTTCACACTGCTATGCTTTATTTTGGCCAGGTTGCAGTTGTAAATGAGAACTTGTTCTCAACTAGCCTAACTGGCTAAATAAAGGTTATATTCTTTGTTACAAAAATACAATTCCACCAATCCAAAGAATGCATAGTTGGGCGCTAGGACAGCCTGCCATACCGCTTTGTGGTCAACGACTCCCATTGTTAGGGCGGATATTTACCCGATTAGCCACCAATCACCCCATTAAAAAGGTGGAAACATTTTACCATTCACACCATTCAAACTCCCGGGAAAGGTTTTGGGGTTGGCTTCTATGACGAACATGCGCACTCAGTCTTAGTTAAAATCACCATTGAAAATGTCGCGTATCACACAGTACAATGTGTGGTTCTGAATCACTATTCAAAGGTAACGCGTACCACACACGTGGCGTGTGGGCTACCACATTCACCATATGAATTGTGTGATTGGTAAAATGTCTCCACCTTTTTAATGGGGTGATAGGTGGTAAATCGGGTACACCATCCATAATCTTTGGTACTGTCTTTTCCCGCCCACTTCGCTTGTCGCTGGACAATGACGTACGTTTTACTCGCTGTTTACAATGGCGACCACTTTCTAAATGAAGGAAAGATACATTTACAGTAGCGAACAAATACCCAGCGAACGGTAGAAAAACCAAGAAGTCTCTTTTGCAATGTCCAACAGAACAGCATATTTTTATGATCCGGATGTGGGGAACTTTCATTATGGTAAGATCAATTTTGGTTACAAAAGGCACGAAGCAGATTAGCATGTTAAGAAGCCGGCTAGCTAACTATTTAAATTGTTGTTATTTAGCAGACACTCGTATCCAGAGCGATTTACAGAAGTAATTAGAGTTAAGTGCTCAAGGCATATTAACAGATTTTTCAGCTAGTCAACTCTGGGATTCGAACCAACGACCTTTCGGTAACTGGTCCAACGCTCTTAACCGCTAGGAAACCTACTGTTTCCTCTTCAGTTTGTGATTAGCTAGATAGCTAACGTTGGTATTAGATTCTTATTTCTGCTAGCAATCAGGTGAATTGATCTCGCTAACGTTACTAGCTATTAGTCGTGTGTTTGCAAGAGTTTCTTTATTCTACAGCTATTTAGCTGGCATGTTATGAATGATAGCATCACGCAGAAGAACCACAGAGAAATCCGGACATTGATAACTGCGTATGAGATGACAACACAATGACACATGTTTTCCTTTCCTTATCAAGGTGCTGGTCACCCTATGAAACCCCATCGTCTCTCGCTGACGCACAGCCTTGTTTTGCACTATGGCCTCTACAAAAAGATGCAGGTAAGTCCTGCTGATGATCAACATGCTGAGAAGGCTGGAGATGTAGTCATTAGTCCAAACAGTTTTGCAACTAAAACAAGGGTTTCTATTGGTCCCTCCCTGTTTAAGTCTGTTTGCTTCATTTAAGAAACGTTTTGCAACAGAATCAGCAAAATGAATACACCCCGATTAAACCAGACAAGTTCATGTTCTTCTTGACACCATGTTAATTTGACTGGTCCTTGTTCCCCAGGTTTTTAAACCATACAAAGCCTCACAACATGACATGTGCCGATTCCACTCAGAAGATTACATTGACTTTCTGCAGAAGGTCAGCCCCAACAATATGCAGGGTTTCACAAAGAGTCTCAACACCTTTAATGTTGGGGACGACTGGTGAGAATGTCTTATCTTCTATAATGTATTACATTACTGCCTGGCGTATATTTGGATTCATAAGATATTTTGTGCTTAATATATATTTGTCAAAGTGCAGAATGTTCTTTTCAAAAATGTTTTACCCCATTTTCGTGGTATCCAATTGTCTCATTGCTACAACTCCCGTACGGGCTTGGGAGAGACGACGGTTGAAAGCCATGCGTCCTCTGAAACCCAACCAAGCCGCACTGCTACTTAACATAGCGCTCATCCAACCTGGAAGCCATCTGCACCAATGTGTCGGAGGAAACACCATGCACCTGGTTAGTGTGCACTGCGCCTGGCCCACCACAGGAGTCGCTAGTGCACGATGAGACAAGGATATCCCTACCGACCAAATCCTCCCTAACCCAGATGACACTAGGTCAATTGTGCGTCGCCCCATAGACCTCCCGGCTCGAACTCAGGGTCTCTGGCGGCACAGTTAGCACTGCGATGCAGTGTCCTAGATCACTGCACCACCCAGGAGGCCCTGCAGGATGTTCTTTTGACTCATGTAATATTATGATCAGTGTAATGTGCAGCTGTTGATCTATCTATGTGGCCTGTATAAAGGTAACGTGTCCTCTGTCAGCCCTGTATTCCCAGGCCTGTTTGAGTTCTGCTCCAGGTATACAGGAGCATCTCTACAGGGAGCAACACAGCTAAACCACAAGGTATGCCCCCCCCAGCAGTCAGCTTATTTTCTGTTAAATGTATTGTATTTACGGATCGGACATATTTATTAAGACCAATTCAGCAATTTATACAGCCAGGTAAATTGTTGACCAGATTTATATTTGATCAATGATCGGGACCGTTGCTTTGCAGATATGTGACATCGCCATCAACTGGGCCGGGGGTCTTCATCATGCTAAGAAATTTGAGGTAAGAATTATGCAACATTTGTTTCTTTGTCAAGACAATTTATTTCTACGGCCTCTGGTCACCTGCTTATGTACAGCTCTTTGATATCATGATTTAATTTGTTTTGGTTTTCAGGCCTCTGGATTTTGCTATGTGAATGACATTGTCATCAGTATACTGGAGCTTCTGAAGTAAGAGCAAAGCACCCCTACAGTCTTTATTATGTTTTTGTCCATTTCGGGGTTCACGTCCCGCTAAGGATCTCTAACAACTAATAATGTAAATGTCCCTTTAGGTACCACCCGCGTGTGTTGTACATAGACATTGACATTCACCATGGTGATGGGGTGCAGGAAGCCTTCTACCTGACTGATCGGGTCATGACTGTATCCTTCCACAAGTACGGGAACTACTTCTTTCCAGGGACAGGTAAGACAAACCATTTAAGTATCTGTTAAAACCAGAAATACAGATACAGTTGAGACAGAGAGGTTGAAAAACAGCTTCTACAGTGGGGCAAAAAAGTATTTAGTCAGCCACCAATTGTGCAAGTTCTTCCACTTAAAAAGATGAGAGGCCTGTAATTTTCATCATAGCTACACTTCAACTATGAGAGACAAAATGAGAGCGAAAAATCCAGAAAATCACATTGTAGGATTTTTAATGAATTTATTTGCAAATTATGGTGGAAAATAAGTATTTGGTCACCTACAAACAAGCAAGATTTCTGGCTCTCACAGACCTGTAACTTCTTCTTTTAGAGGCCCATCTGTCCTCCACTCGTTACCTGTATTAATGGCACCTGTTTGAACTTGTTATCAGTATAAAAGACACCTGTCCACAACCTCAAACAGTCACACTCCAAACTCCACTATGGCCAAGACCAAAGAGCTGTCAAAGGACACCAGAAACAAAATTGTAGACCTGCACCAGGCTGGGAAGACTGAATCTGCAATAGGTAAGCAGCTTGGTTTGAAGAAATCAACTGTGGGAGCAATTATTAGGAAATGGAAGACATACAAGACCACTGATAATCTCCCTCGATCTGGGGCTCCACGCAAGATCTCACCCCGTGGGGTCAAAATGATCATAAGAACGGTGAGCAAAAATCCCAGAACCACACCGGGGGACCTAGTGAATGACCTGCAGAGAGCTGGGACCAAAGTAACAAAGCCTACCATCAGTAACACACTACGCCGCCAGGGCAACGGGCAACGAAGGAGTGGCTTCGTTAGAAGCATTTCAAGGTCCTGGAGTGGCCTAGACATACATTTTTTTTCTCATTTTGTCTGTCATAGTTGAAGTGTACCTATGATGAAAATTACAGGCCTCTCCCATCTTTTTAAGAAGGAGAACTTGCACAATTGGTGGCTGACTCAATACTTTTTTGCCCCACTGTATCACAAGGCCACCAGACTGCTAAACAGCCATTACTAACTCAGAGAGACTGCTGCCTACATTGAGACCCAATGACTGGACACTTTAATAAATGGATCATTAGTCACTTTAAACAATGCCGCTTTCAATAATGCCACTTTAATCATGTTAACATATCTTACATTGCTCATATCACGTGTATATATACTGTATTTCATACCATCTATTGCACCGTGCCTATGTCGCTCCACCATCGCTCATCCATATACTTATATGTACATATTCTCATTCACCCCTTTAGATTTGTGCGTCTTAGGTAGTTGTTGGGGAATTGTTAGATTACTTGTTAGATATTACTGCGCTGTCTGAACTAGACACATTAACATCTGCTAACCATGTGTATGTGACCAATAAAATTTGATTTGAGTTTGTCTTAATGACTAAATGATTGAATATCTCTATGGGACAATAGAGGTTGTCTTAATGAGCTTATTATTTGTTAAACAAATCTTGTCTGTTTTGTCCCATAGGTGACATGTATGAGGTAGGGGCTGAGAGTGGCCGATACTATTGCCTGAACGTGCCTCTCCGGGATGGGATCGATGACCAGAGTGAGTAGTGTCCTTCCTGGATCTCCCACTCAGGCTGGCTCTCTGGCGCTCCACTCTGATAATGCTATTAGACTGAGGCCATTGAGATGTCTCTGGGGAGTGCTATTATCAGATGTTATGCTGCCTGACTGTTAGTTTACCTGCACTCTAAACTATTTACATCTATCTGATGGCTTTTACAGTTCAGAAGGTCTGATAGTATGCAGGATAATATCCAACAAGACATTTCCTTACTTTTGATAGGGGTTCAATTATATCACTTTGTCAATATCTAAAATGATTGAAAGGAAGAATTCTCTTCCATGTGTCCAATACCTTAACATATCACTTTGTTTTAGGCTACAGGCAACTCTTTCAGCCAGTCATCAAGCAAGTGGTGGACTTCTACCAGCCAACCTGTATTGTTCTTCAGGTGATAATTTGGCAGCCAGAGATCATCAGTGGTATTTTGCATGAATTGTGGTATTGAGTATGGGACTCACATGCACCTTTTGTCATTGACAGTGTGGGGCTGACTCTCTGGGCTGTGACAGATTAGGGTGCTTCAACCTCAGTATACGAGGCCATGGGTAGGTGTCTTGCTCAATAAATAATACATCATAACCCTCACCAAGACTTACATCAGTCTTAAATGGCCTTTGAATACAGCTTTATGGGTAAGTGTCTTAATAGAGATAAGGATACATGTTTGGAGGATGGAATTCAATGTACTCTAAGGATGTACTGCCACCTGTTGGTAGGAGAGCAGATTTAAGGGATTATAGAGAAATTGGTACAGGATTTGGTTAACATAGGAGTCAGGTTATGGTAAACTGTCTCACCCAGGGTATATGCTTTCTATAGGGAGTGTGTGGAGTTTGTGAAGAGCTTCAGGATTCCCCTGCTGGTACTGGGAGGAGGAGGGTACACAGTACGCAACGTGGCCAGATGCTGGTGAGGGCTCATTTCTCTCATTTACATTTACGTTTAAGTCATTTAGCAGACGCTCTTATCCAGAGCGACTTACAAATCATTGCTGTAACTGGATTATAGTGGGGAGATTAGGTGACCGTTGTTTTTGATGGAGACCAAGTGAACATTCTCACAGTGTATATGGAACCACTTAAGAATTAACTCTGTTGCTCTTCTATTCCAGGACCTATGAGACCTCCCTCCTGGTTGATGAGCCAATTAGTGATGAGCTGCCCTATAGCGGTAAGCGAGCAAGCCTAAGCTCTTCTGCCACTGTTTTTTTAATTTGCTAATTTTCTCTCCTCACCCCTCCAGAGTACTTTGAGTATTTTGCCCCAGACTTCACACTCCACCCAGATGTCAGCACCAGGATAGAGAACCAGAACTCCCGACAGGTCAGTTTGAGGACATACAGCATGCGGTCCTCCCTCTCTCTTTCTGAACCACAGTCTACATACTGTTTTAACAATTCAAACAGAATTCTCTCCATGGTGTAAGTCATTTATCTCCATCTTGTGCTTGTTTAGTACCTGGAGCAGATCCGTTCGACGGTCTTTGAGAACTTGAAGATGTTGAACCATTCTCCCAGTGTCCAGATCCACGATGTGCCCTCGGACATCCTGAGCTACGAGCGCACTGACGAGGGAGACCCAGATGAGAGGGGTTCAGAGGACAACTATTCCAGGTCAACACACTCTGCCTTATGTGACGCTAGAGCTGGGCGATATGGAGGGGGGGGGATTCATGTCGCAATAAATGTACATTTTTTTGCGCTAACAAAAGAATATGCAATAAATTATTTTTTGGGGGTGCTTGATCTAGGCGTTATGAACAAAGTCCAATTGTGATAAATATAACTTTTATGCAATAAATAACATTTTTTTAAATCGAAAGTTACTTGGCAATAGAGGCAGGGCTAAGCCAAAAAAATGAATTCCAGTGCCAAGTAAGAAAACGTAGATGGTAGCCTATGGTTCAGAAAGTAAGTTTTATTTTTTTATACAAAATTAAAAAATCTAAACAATACAGGAAATGCATGATTGATGTGCAACCTGTCAAAATATGATCTAGATTTTATTTATGACACTTCAGAGAATTTGCTAAATCTTTGTGCATATTGACAATATTATTCACCACCTGATGAAGTGGGAACTCAAAACACTAGATTGCTAACTCTAAATACTAGCGGGAATGTGATGAAAAATCAAAGCTGAAATAAATCATTCTCTCTACTATTATTCTAACATTTCACATTCTTAAAACAAAGTGGTGATCCTAACTGAACTAAGACAGGGAATTTTTACTAGGATTAAATATCAGGAATTGTGAAAAATTGAGTTTAAATGTATTTGGCTAAGGTATATGTCACCTTCCGACTTCAACTGTAGCGAGGGTCAGTCGACGAGAGCATACAGGTTGCAGTGGGGCTTTGGTGACAAAACGGATGGCACTGTGATAGACTGTATCCAGTTTGCTGAGTAGAGTGTTGGAGGCTATTTTGTAAATGACATCGCCAAAGTCGAGGATCGGTATGATAGTCAGTTTTACAAGGCTTTGTTTGAGAAAGAGGAAGCCGATTCTAGATATAATTTTTGGATTGGAGATACTTAATACGATTCTGGAAGGAGAGTTTACAGTCTAACCAGACACCTAGGTATTTGGAGTTGTCCACATTTTCTAAGTCAGAACCTTCCAGAGTAGTGATGCTAGTCGGACGGAGGGTGCGGGCAGCGATCGGTTGAAGAGCATGCGGCAGTGTAGCCTAGTGGTTAGAGCATTGGACTAGTAACCGAAAGGTTGCAAGTTCAAATCCCCGAGCTGACAAGGTACAAATCTGTCGTTCTGCCCCTGAACAGGCAGTTAACCCACTGTTCCTAGGCCGTTGTTGAAAATAAGAATTTGTTCTTAACTGACTTGCCTAGTAAAATAAATAAAAATGCACTTAGTTTTACTAGCATTTAAGAGCAGTTGGAGGCCACAGGAGTGTTTTATGGCACAGTGTCCAAATAAGGGCCAGATGTATACAGAAAGTCGTCTGCATAGAGGTGAATCAAGGAATCACCCGCAGCAAGAGCGACATCGTTGAGATATACAGATAAGGTATGCCCGAAAATTGAACCCTGTGATACCCCCATAGAGACTGCCAGAGGTCCGGACAACAGGCCCTCCGATTTGACACACTGAACTCTATCTGAGAAGTAGTTAGTGAACCAGGCGAGGCAGTCATTTGAGAAACCAAGGCTGTTGAGTCTGCCGATAAGAATACGGTGATTGACAGAGTTGAAAGCCTTGGCCAGGTCGATGAAGACGGCTGCACAGTACTTTCTTTTATCGATGGCGGTTATAATATCGTTTAGTACCTTGAGCGTGGCTGAGTTGCAGCCGTGACCAGCTCGGAAACCAGATTGCACAGCGGGATTCAAAATGGTCAGTGATCTGTTTGTTCACTTGGCTTTTGAAGACTTTAGAAAGGCAGGGCAGGATGGATATAGGTCTGTAACAGTTTGGGTCTAGAGTGTCACCCCCTTTTGAAGAGGGGAATGACCGTGGCAGTTTTCCAATCTTTAGGAATCTCCGACGATACGAGAGGTTGAACTAACTAGTAATAGGGGTTGCAACAATGGCGGCGGATAATTTTAGGAAGAGCGTCCAGATTGTTTTGCCCAGCTGATTTGTAGGCATATTCACTGCAAATTGCTATCTGCGGGCACGTCAAAACCACAGCCCATTACACTAGTTTACTGCGGTTCTAAAGTGGTGTCATGAACTCGATATCAAGAGGTGAGAAATTATACAGAAAGCTGACTTTCCTCTCTGTAGCTCGAACAGTAGTTGCTTAAATGTTTCCCAAAATAGCAATTTGAGCAACAGTCATTTTCTTAATTTTTATTTAACTTGGCAATTCAGTTGAGAACAAATACTAATTTACAATGATGGCCTACGCGCCCTACATATATATGCTTGTGCTTCTCAGAATGCATCTCTCTCTCCTCGGTGTCACAGTGGGGGAAGGGAGTGGCTCGCTCACACAGCAGAGAAACAGGGACAGGCAGATACTTTCATAGCAGGAATCAACATAATGCAAAGCCCATTACGGTTGACCAAGTATGTTTTAGAACAATCTACAGGAGTGTTGTGTAGCAACATGCCTTGGTAAGGGGAAGGCAATGTCATTTGTTTTATCTTCCCAGCTCTGACACACACAGGAGCATATGTTCTATTATACATGGTAGTAATGGAATCAATAGGACCAGTTTAAGGACGGGATTCAATCCGATTGCAGATTTGGACAATGCGCCATTTTTAAAGTTGATTTCTGATTGCTCCAACAAATGCAGCATTTACCGTGGATGTGGTGTCTGCACGCACATTGCCGGCAACACGATTGGATCCCAGCCTTAGTCTACGTGTATATCGTATCAGTGTGAACAACTGACATTGGTATGGTGTGTGATAGTCTGGAACTAAATAGCTTGTTCTCTTTACAGGCCAGAGGCAGCCAATGAGTTCTACGATGGTGACCATGACAACGACAAGGAGAGCGATGTGGAGATCTGAACGCTCATGATATTATTGGGAAACCATCAAGGCTGCAGTCAGTTGACCAAACGTATTTCCCAACAAATGGACTATTCAATGTTCATACTATACTCAGAGCGAGAGACTACCACCATTTATTCCTTTTTTGTTTTAACTGTCTATCATGGAGTATGTAGAGGACATTGTCAAGCACTTCAAATGTTATTCCTCACATTTCGTAAACAGGTGTAGACTAACAGTGAAATGCTTACTTACACAGTGAGTAACAATAACACCTATATACACAGGGTACCCGTACCCAGTCGATGTGCAGGGGTACGAGGTAATTGAGGTACATGTGACGAGGCAACAGGATAAACAGCAGCAGTGTGAGTCAAGCCACATTCTGATTCACCAGAAAGCCTAGAGGGGCCCAATACAGCCAGATTAACAGAGGGCATGATTGTGTATGAAACATCTGGGCCTTATTCATCAGCACAGGATAAAGAGGAAGAGACTTCCCCTTGGTCCAAAGGGCGTTGACTTCCTGTGGTTGCTAGGTGAGGCTTATATTTACTAGTTTTCACTGCACACACTGGGATCAGAGGTCGGTCATCTGAATAACAAGTTAAAATGTTTTGATATTTTTTCATAAAATAAATAGGAAAACTGCATGGCTCCAATGCTTCCCATCCATAACTCAATTTGCCATTTAGAAAGTGAAATGAGACCACCTGTGTTGTAAAACTTTATTACGCATTCATTCACATACATAAGACTTAGAAAAACATTTTTCTATGGTCAGAATCAGACAGAGGTTGTAAATTTGGGTGTGAAGGCAACCATTTACATTTCAGAATTGTCCAATAAATACTTTATACATTAAAATAATGTTACCTTTTTAAAACCAGAAAAAGAGTCACTTGAAACAGCAGTCATAAATGCTGCTTTTTGTAAAGGAACTTCAAAAGAGTTACATATCTGGAGACAATACATGATTCATTCTCTAACTAGAACAGCAAACCACAGAGACAGCATTTGACAAAGGTCTGTGCTCAGGCCAGGTAAGATTCACCATACTAGAGGATGCTGAGAAAACCATCTGACCAGTCCACCCTAAAAAAACAACAGAAGGGCTCAAACTAAAGTGCATTTGACAAATGCGGGGAATGGTGTCCTGATTGAGACTGAGGCACTGTGGGTATATCTGCTTCTTCAAAACTTTGATTCATTTCCTCCCCCAGGCACAGACAACATGACCGTCTCAGTGGACAGACTGACAGACCAGTATAAAGTGGAGCAGAGGGGTACAACAGGTTATTATACTGCTAGTTTAGTGTTGTCTAAAGCTCCTCACTCTCGTACAGGGGGGCCGTGTGCTGGGGGGGGTCCAGAGAAAGGATGGGGAGATGGCGGAGTAGGGGGACTTTAAAATGCTTGCCTGTAGGGGGGCAGGCTTGTTGGTGCGAGCTGCAGACACAGAATTAAATAAAAAGGTCAGGATATATTCAGAATAGAACCCTTGAACCTCTAATGCAATAAGAGGAAATGTGTTTGAGTCAGGTAATAAAACATTTAAATAAAGCCGGTCATTGTTTCAAATAATCGGTTGGTAACATTTGTGACAATCTGAGAAATGGTTGGATCTCCTAATCCACAGGAGGAATGTGTTGCTATCCTAAGAGAGTTTCCTAAAATAACAGCTTATATAAGAGATGTATTAAGCCCCAGCTCCAGGTTCAACCCTTGGGGGTCGAAAGACAAGCTTTCCTTCTGGTCAGCAGAGTGCACGGCCAAATGTTTACTGCACAGTTGAAGCCTGATATTACAGCGCTGAGACAATTAAATGAGCAAAGTCGTCCGTTTTTCCATTTAGTAAGCCCGAGTGGACAGAGCAAAATACGCACTCTCACCTGATCTATTACAGACTTGACAGCTTCAGCGAGCTAGGCTGAATGGAGGTTAACCTCATGGCCGCTCTCAGTCCGCGTAACAGATGACATGTTATGTGATCAAGGGGAAATACAATAGCCAGCCAGACCCGCATTTCCCTAGTAATAATACATCTACTATGGGTTTCTAAAATCAGCCTTTACAACCTGCGCTGCCATGGCAACCATTTGCGGGACAAGGGATACATTCCAGGGAATTACCCTCCATTTACACTGGAGAAACGCAAGCTAGAAAGAGGCCCCTCTGCTTTATTCTAACAGGAGAAAGTGCTACGAATATTGAACAGAACATTTCCCCCTGCTGCTACAGTACATAAGTTATTCTACAACACTGGTAATTCATGGTACAATAGTGCAGTATTCCATTGCCATGTTACTGCCCTGCCATAGCAGACATTCTGAGTGCAAGGTTACAACGTTGTCTGTCTCGGCTGTAATCCCCGCTTGTCCCACTAGTGCAGATGTCAGCATGAGGACAGCTGTGTAGGGCCACAGGGGGTTGATGGCCAAAGCCTTTGTGGTGTTTATGAGTTGAATTCTAAACAGCTACCATGGACAGGGAACAGCCAATTTACCTCCGAACTGAACACTAGTCTGTGCTTAACTTCAAACCACGCACAAATGCACAATATCCACTTACTTCCTACATCCAGTCTGGCATTGCAGGTGGACATGCCGGCCTCATTGATGGCAGACAGGGTGTACCAGCCTGCATCAGATTTGACTAGCCTCTCAATGAGCAGGCATTGACTTCCTGTGCTGTCCTGGTACAGGCTGGGGGACAAACATCAGGCCTGGGTTAACCTCTTATGGAATCAATAGAACCTCTCACTTTCAGCTAAGAGGTTCACGTTACCTAGCAAAGCTATATCAGCTAATTAGCACATGTACACTTCAGATATATTCTACTCAGCTAAGGGACGGAAATTACAATCTCTACTGTGAGTATTTCTCCTTCTAAAAAAGGTATACAAACACCCTGAAAGTGATGGAATTGAAGTTCCACCCACCTCATTCTGGTGGGGTCAATGCGTAGCATGTCTTTGTCTTTCTTCCAGAAGAACTTTGGTGGAGGGGAGGCAGCCACCTTAGACTCTAACCTCACTGTGTCCCCCTCCATGGCACGAGAGTTCAGCATCTTCTGGACGAAGGTAGGGGGACGAAGCACCTCCTGGGCTGGAGAGGGGTTGGGGTGAAGGTGGAGCAGTGTCATCAATGCTAAGCGATGGGAAATTATTTGACAGTAGTCAAAACAGCCCTTACCGATAACCTCCAGTTTCATGGAGAAGCGGTTCTCCCCGGCGCGGTTCCTGGCAATACACTCGTAGACTCCGGCGTGATGCACCGTCACGATCTCAATGATGAAGGAGTGCACGCCTTTCTCACACACCAGCATCTTGTGGTAGTCGTCTGGACGGATGGCTTTACCATCCAGGTACCAGGTCACGTCTGGTGTGGGCAGACCCCCCACCTGAAGGCACAGGCAGAGGTGTATTCATTAGGGGAAAAAACTGACAAACAGGGAGGGACAACCTGAAATACCATATTAGAAAATAAATTGCTACGGTGTGTGCTAATGAATAGGAGCCTGGGAGAGTGGACTGTAGTGTGGACTACTAGGGGGTCATGAGGGGGCGTAGTGCAAGGGCCCAGAGTGGGGGGTGATAGGGAGTATAGCGCAGCTTTTACAACCTGGTTATTCTAGTCACAGGGGCTATTGGGTTTCATGTTTGGTCACTAGAGGCTTTCATTACACTTGAATAAAAGTGTTGCATGAGTCAGTGTCATAGTTCAACAAGGTCTTTACAGAAGATACCTCAGAAATAAGTTCCTACATAGGAAATGGATCCCAGCTATAAATGTTGAATGAGTCCAGCTATCAACATGCATTACTAAACTGATTAGAGCGTATCCAGTTCTGTACCTTGAATTGGATCCTACAGAACCTGCCCTCCTCCACCGTGAGGTCCTGTGGGACCTGGATGAAGCGTGGGGCATAGCACTTCTCCTGGATGGCTGAGCCCTCGTTGACATCAGTACCAGAGTGGTGTTTGCCCCTTTAAAAAAAATAAGAAAAAGCGAGCGAGAATGAAAGAGCGAGAAAGCAAAAGGAGAGAGGATAGGAACAAAGGTGCTTTCATTCATAACTGCTATGATGGCTGAATGAGTTCTCATGCAAACAGAGCTCACTCATCTTTTCAGCTTCAGAGAGCTAATTGAACTAATGAATTGTGCTGCATCACCATTCATGCTGAACCGTACAGAAAACCCAAAAACATTAACAAGCAAATTAACAACAAGTCCATCCATGGATCCTAAACCAACTCACTTCAAGCAGCACAGCAGGTGCCCTTTACATACAGTTTATCATCATTGGAAGACAAGGCAATCCCAGTGAGGAAGCCACACAGACATTTCAGCACGCTCAGTACATGGTCTATAATTGTCCTCGTTACGGCATGGCCAGGGGGGAACCGGAGCCCGTGGTAGACGGTGGAAATGGCACAAACACACGGCAGTGCCAGGAAACCCAACCCGGATCAGACAACCTGCCTCCCAATCCCAGACCTCAAGCCTCATTCACACATCTTTACCCTCGTGGATCACTGCACCCCTCTTTCTGGTCTCCTCTCATCACCTACTGCTTCATTATGTAATGCAGTACACATTCCATAGCAGCAAATCTGTATATCAGTATGTAATGTACTATCAATGTATGCACATGATTTTGCCGTCTGTTGGTAAAAGGTACCATATTCCTCCGGTGTTACGTCCCTCTGGTGATTCTGGCTGCAAGAGAAGACAGATTTGGGAATTAAAAGTATGCAATGGACCCATCTGTGTGTAAAACCATTCCTATACTGTTTATAGGCTGCGATTCAGCTCTGCCTCTAAACTAGACAACACTAAAGTTGACACACAAAGGTTGTCTAGGTTCAAGGCTGCACCTTCTCCTGAAATGCATTACTTTGAAACAACCTTTTTAAATAACCAGAGACTTGCTAATCTTTCTAAGTACATGCCACTCTGCCTAGGACAATGGGGATGGTTGGATGTAGAGGGCTATACCTGTGGTGTGGGCACATGTATTTTACTGTGTGTATGTGTGTGTGTGTGTGTGTGGTGGTCTCTTCCCATCATCCTACACTACAAATCCCTGGGAAAATGCTGCTTTGGCACACAATCTTCACCCCTGCTATTTCTAGCTGCATTCTTTGAAGAGCGCTGTGGATTGGCTGTAGACTTATCTCCTGTGACTGAAGAGGACAACAGAGCCAGAGGCCAGGCCCATTGTGTGAGGAGGATTCAGGGGTGATGGACAGTGACAGGGGACTAGTCACACACACGGTACAGGGAACATCCCGTCTAACCTAAAACCCACATACTATTAGTAACGACGGCTCCCAGCCTGACAAACTATTATCAGAACATCTGGAAACATACAGTAGCATGGCAAAATATGTATCCTTTAAATATACAATGACTTGAGCTAAGTGAACTAGTGTATTGAGGAAAAGTGTACTTTTTATGCCTGTGATGTGGATGTCCAACCTAGCTATCTTAAGATGAATGCACTAAGTCTCTCTGGATAACAGCGTCTGCTAAATGACTCAAATATCAAATGTAAATGTCTGAGTGCAGGTACCTCCCTAAATAACTTTCCTACAAACCAAATGGGCTGTACTGGATGATGTAGAAGTGATATGCGTAGATTATACCTGGTCGGGATGTGAGTCAGAGGAATTCTCAAAGACAGAGGCAGCGTTATCTGGACCCAGCAACCTCCGAGCCATGCGCTCCTCATAGGACAGCTTCTGTCAAGAGAGACAGGAAACCAGCCACTGTTCAGTCAGTATACTGCAAAATGCCAGTAGGTCCCAATTTATTAATTGGAAGCAATATGGTGGAAACTCCACCACTGAAATCTTTCTACCTATTAAGATGCTTCAGATCTACAAAAAAATGAAAGGGGAAGGGAGTGAATTGGGACCAGCTGTGCCAGTAAATCTGTCCATAGAGCAGCCTCCAATGTTATTGGGTCTATTTCAACACAACAGCTACCTTGTGTTGATCATATTATACTGGTTCACTAAACCCCTGGGATTCCACTGAAGCCTCCATTCATTGGAAGTTGGTTTCTAATGAAGAATGGAACTGGCATCAAGGATATTGTGTCCTTGACATGAATGACATGAATACAGGAAGGCTACAAGGGAATGATAAATTACTAAATCCATATTCTTCTCTTGCATAATTGCCAGGGCCACATTGTGGTATTAAATGGTCTGATGTACGCTGATATGGGTTCAAATCAAATAGGAACCACACATTTTCATGTACAGCATTCATACGGTAGTGGAGTAAACAAACACTTATTTAATGTGGTTTGGGAATAAACTAACATTTAGATTGTAGCATCTGTCTTGACTCACATATTTTACATCTCCCTATCCACATACATACAAGTCCTAAGTTGACACCTACTCATTCCAGGGTTTCTTTATTTTTTACTATGTTCTACATTGTAGAATAATAGTGAAGACATCAAAAATATGAAATAACACATATGGAATCATGTAGTAACCAAAAAAAAAAGTTAAAGAAATCCAAAATATATTTTATATTCTTCAAAAGAAAACCACCCTTTGCCTTGACAGCTTTGCACACTCTTGGTATTCTCTCAACCAGCATTCACGGGGAATGCTTTTCCAACCATCTTGAAGGAGTTCCCACATATGCTGAGCACTTGTTGGCTGCTTTTCCTTCACCGAGGTCCAACTCATCCCAAATCATCTCAATTGGGTTGTGGAGACCAGGTCATCTGATACAGCACTCCATCACTCTCTTCCTTGGTCAAATATCCCTTACACGGCCTGGAGGTGTTTTGGTTCATTGTCCTATTGAAAAAAAATTATAGTCCCACTAAGCCCAAACCAGATGGGATGGCATATCACTGCAGACTGCTGTGGTATCCATGCTGGTCAAGTGCGCCTTGAATTCTAAATAACTCACCAACAGTGTCACCAATAAAGACACCCCACCACCGTGCATCACGGTGGGAACCACACATGCGGAGATCATATGTTCACTTACTCTGCATCACAAAGTCATGCCAGTTGGAACCAAAAATCTAAAATTTGGACTCATGAGACCACAGGACAGAATTCCACCGGTCTAATGTCAATTGCTCATGTTTCTTGGCCCAAGCAAGTCTTCTTATTGGTGTCCTTTAATCCTCTGAACAGTTGATGTTGAGATGTGTCTTTAACTCTGAAGCATTTCTTTGCGCTGCAATTTCTAAGGCGGGTAACTCTAGTGAACTTATCCTCTGCAGCAGAGGTAACTCTGGGTCTTTCTTTCCTGTGATGGTCCTCATGAGAGCCAGTTTCATCATAGCGCTTGATGGTGTTTGCGATTGCACTTGAAGAAACTTCAAAGTTCTTGAAATGTTCCGTTTTAACTGAGCTTCATGTCTTAAATTAATGATGGAATAAAGTTTCTCTCTGCTTATTTGAACTGTTCTTGCCATAATATGGACTTGGTCTTTTACCAAACAGGGCTATCTTCTGTATACCACCCCTACCTTGTCACAACTCAACTGATCGGCTCAAACACATTAAAGAAATTCCACAAATTAACTTTTAACAAGGCATGCCTGTTAATTGAAATGCATTCCAGGTGACTACCTTGAAGCTGGTTGAGAGAATGCCAAGTGTGCAAAGCTGCCATCGAGGCAAAGGGTGGCTACTTTGAAGAATCTCAAATATAAAATATATTTTGATTACTACCTGATTCCATGTTTTATTTCATAGTTTTGATGTCTTCACTACTTTTCTACAATGTAGAAAATAGTAAAAATAAAGAAAAACCCATGAATGAGTGAGTATGTCCAAACTTGACTGATACTGTATATATCCACACAAAAAACAATTTCCCACCCCACTGACACCAGGTCAGTTTGTTAAAAGGGATACCTGGCTGTTTTGCCTTTGGGTCTCTTTGGTACGTAGCTTCTTCTCCAGATCCTGGATCAGGGCGTCCTTGGAGCCCTGGATATCCTCATCCGTGTTGCGGGACCCTGACCTAGGGACAGGAGCCTTCTTCAGGGTGGGCTTGGGAAGGCTGGGGAGGGAACGAGAACGGGATAGCCAGAAGGCAACCATTAACACTAAAAACGTAATGCTATTACATACTAGTAATATTTAGACGTTTTATTTACTGTTCAAAAATATAGAAACTCACATGTTTGGGGTCCCTCTGTAGCTAGGAGGCAGAGACACACATGAGGGAGGAGGAAAGGGGGGCTGTGGCATGGAAACCGGGGGCGGGGGTGGAGAGTGGGGAAACTGACTCATAGGCAGGCTCTGTGTAGGGAGAGACCGTCCCTGTCCCATGTGCAGGGAGGCATCAAACCGGGGCTTGGGCAGAGGGTTGGGGGGGTTGGGGGAGTTTGGGGAGAGAGCTGGGGATAGAGGCTGAGGAATAGACATGGGAGCAGGCTTGTAATGTGGGGTGGACTGAGAGGGCAGGACAGAGCAGAGGAAGGCAGCTGGAGAGGACTTGGGCTTGGGCTCAGGTGGAGCTGGGACACTGGCGTAGGCCCTGGGGGTGAGGGTGATAGTGGAGCACATGGGGGCGCAAGAGGGGGACATGGACTGGGCAGCGGAGGAGGGAGGAGGATCACGAGGGAACACCGTCAGCTGTGAGGATGCAGGGGTGGAAATGGGGAAGCTCAGATTGGAAGAGGAAGGAGAGGCCTTGCTGCTGTTCCCGCTGGGCTGAGGCAGAGCCTGGGTGACACTGTAGCTGGTGGCCTGAAAGGCTGGCTGAGACTGGATGAACTGGCGTGGCCGAGCATAGTTGAAGGCACTGGGGGCAAAAAGGCTGGGGGAGAAGGTGGGCAGGTCAGCCACACTGCTGCTCATGTTACTGCCTCCAAAGTCTCTTGAGTTCTGGAAGCTGGGCTTGCTGGGAGTGAACAGTTTGGGGGTTGTTTTTTGGTTCTGCAGGCTTTATGTGACCTCTGACTCTCTGAGCTGTGGATACCCTCTTCACTCACACTGCAGCTCTGAATCTGGACACTTGAATGGGAAAACACTTTGGTAACTTAATCTGCATTACTCAAGTTAACTGGACAAGTGGTGACCATAGAAGCAACATTCCTTCCTACAATAACATCGTTACACCAGTATCCACCCATGCACAGCCTTCTTAAAAAAGTTGGAAAGTCCATTTTCAGTTGCCCTTTTTTGCATAGTAATAGTTCATCTGTGTACAATTCCTTTTGTCTTGCCTTACACATGTAAAATAAACATTACTTGAACACAAACAGTGTCCACATGACCTTCAAGAGAAGTGGACACATGTTGCTGTATGTTTCTAATAAAGTGTGAGTGGCTAAATCAGGAGGCTGACATTAGCTGGCAGGTGCAGCTCAGCTAACGCCGACACCCGGGCCCATGTGACTAGCATTGTGGGTTTGGAGCAAAGCAGGCTACACTGTCGCCAACGATCATCAACAGAATCACGCAGGGTCTAGAAACAACTTATTTCTACTCAATGCTAAAGGTCATTCAGAAAGAGATTATCAAACCAAGATGATTATCTGTGGTTTAGAATAAGGAGTTGTCTCCTCGACACATGATTTACTCTAATCGCTCCAACTCATTACAGCCCTGCTCTTTAGTGTCAAGCCTTATATTCAGTATACATTCCCTCGATTTCTGACAGATGGAGAGCGCAGCAGCACACCACACAAGCTGATGTCTCTCTCCATTATGTAACGGGCCAGGGTACTTTGGGAACAGTGCAATGGTATGACCTGTGATCCAGAGGAGACAGAGATGCCATTGGAGTGCTCTTGGTCCTCTCCCTGGAATGCAGCCAGTTTTCCTTTTGTGGAAATCTGGCGGGCCACTCCAGTATTTCACTACACTCGCAGTAACATCTGCTAACCATGTGCATGTGACCAATAACATTTGATTTGAATCCGGGCAGGGGTGGCGGCCGACAATCTTTCCATTTTGAAGGAAATCAATAAAAGTAAATAGTGAGTGTTTTTGTTGATTCCATTGATGCAAGCCATTATTCAAAGACATATTGTCCTATTAAGCAGAACAGGTAGAGCCCAATGGAGAAGAGTGGACTTTTTTTATACATTATTTTTTTTTTTATAAGTGGGCATAATGCAAACCTAATCACAGTAGTCTCAAATAGTCTGCTCTCAGAGTCTTAGGAAAATTATAGTCTATTTTGGGACTTATACCTTAGCGAACCTCATCACTGACAGAATGTACCCTTTTTAATAAACCAGGGGGTATAAAGGGGTCCGGTCCCTGCCTAGTCAAACAAACAGACATTTGAGAATACTGTAGCTATTAGGCAATTCAACAGTAACAGAATGATGCCAACTCAGATTTTTCACTTTAAAATGTCAAACAAAAAACAAGGACTGCGAAGTTAAATAAACCACACAACTCTATGCACAAGGACTACTGTTAACAACTTCCACTTAAAATGTAATTAAAGCCCATTTACTTGAACAGTGTAACATTTGGTAACAGAATGACAATTCCTACTTTTCCCGTCATCATTCTGTTACCAAACTTTGCATCTCCACTGTTCAAGTAAATGGGATTATGTCAAATGTGAGTGTCAGCATCCTTCTGTTACCATGGATTTTCCTTATTGTTAAACTACCTCAAACACCATGTCCTGAAGATAAAAATCACATTCACTACAGAGCAGCACCAACACACAGGCATCCCAATGTTAATATTGCTTTCCTACTAAATTGGTCTTTTGACCAATCACATCAGTTAGTTTACATCAGATCTTTTTCGGGTCTGATGCTATAGGTTAAAAGACCAATTAGTGTAAAAAAGACCAGAATTGGGCTGCCTGTGTGCATGCAGCCAAAGTTTCTTGAACTCTTTGGTATGCAAATTTAAATGATAGTAATCCAAGTTGTCAAAGTGAGGTCTCTCTATAGGCATGACACTTAATAAATTAAACACTTGAATCACTGATATGATATGCAGACATGAACGTCAACACTAACATGGACAGGTCATTTCCATTTACTTACTCAGAACACGACCACACAAGGTTTTATATAGACTACACATTTATACATAAAACAAATCAATTACAAAACGTGTATAATAAATTGCACCTGTGACAAATTAATCAAACAATGCATTAAGCTTACCTGGATAAATGTTCCTAGATTAAATATCGTACGCTATTTCAACTTCAATAAAGTCTTCACCGCAGAGGAGAGTTAAATGTTTGTGATAAGAGTTGGAGTGCAACAGGTCCGTAGTAACTTGTGTACACCCACATCGGGTATGCAGAATGACGTGCGCGCCGACTCACAGGTGATTTCAGAGCGCGGCTGTAATGCGACCCCTGACCTGCATTTATTTTTATTTACATGTCACAGTCGCCCACATTCGTTGTGCCTTTCTAGCATACACACAAGCCTTTATAATCTCCTATTTAATAACATGGTATAAATTTATAAACATGTTTTTTTTAAGGACAAATAGGCTAAATAATCCCCTCCCTTTTATTATAATCAGATGATAAACCATCTTCAAACCAAACTATCAGCACTGTAAGTAATACCTATCTTAATCAAGTCCTAATTAATTAATGAATGTACACAGAGAACTCGATAAATACAATTTTTAAAACTGTTGCAGCCTACCAGCAACTTCAAACAAGGCAATAGCCCACTCTTGTGGCAGTTGAATCAAAATGACATTAGGGAAACACTGTATTTCTCTAAGCTCTGCATCCCTGCTAAAGCAAAGATGACCGATAAAATAATTCCTCAAAATTTTACATTTACATTATTGATAAGTATTTTGATTAAAAATTTAAAAAATACTGTCTCACAGAACAGCATACTGGACATTCATCTTTCAATTTGAGGGTTTTTGCAGGATGTTCGAATAGTTGAACTCACTGTTCTTCAAGTGGGTGACCAATCTCACAGACTGGGCTCTCTGGCCACTCTGGAGGGGGAATCTCTGCTATGTCATGAAGTAAAGAGGGAAAGTCATATGGTTCCAGCGTAGGAGACTCTAAGGACTGCTCATCCATGGGCGTCTCTTTCTCCATCTGCTCTTCCAGGTCTGGACACAGGTCACATTGTCAGAATGTATTTCAGGATTGTATGTGGATGCACCTGCATTGCTTGCTGTTTGGGGTTTTAGGCTGGGTTTCTGTACAGCACTTTGAGATATCAGCTGATGTACGGAGGGCTATATAAATAAATGTGATTTGATTTGGATTACAGTGGATGAAGAAAGCTGTGCAGAAGCACAACAGTAATCTCCTGTGTCTGACCAGTTCTGAAGCTAGTCTCTGCTCACCAAGGTACACCTCCAGTACGGCGCAGCATGATACTGTTCCCAACTGATTCCCAGCTGTACATTTGAACAACCCAGAGTCCTCTGGGAAGGCCTCGGTGATGACAAGGGTCCAGCTCCTCTGTAGAGGTAGGAGAGGAGGACATACCAGCACCAATGTATCAGGTTTGATTGGTCATCTTATAGTGGTAAACTGGGGTAAATGTGTCCATCAATAGCCAACAGTGGGCCTTGGGTATGTTTTCCAACTCACCTGGCACTGATGCAGAAGTAGCCTCTGAAAAAGGAGGAGAACGTTAAGAGCATTTCTATTTAGTGCCTCAAAGGTCATTCTTGGTCTGTTTCACACTGTGATTTACTCCTACTTACTCTTTCTGAGGACGTGGAAGTCAGCTGAGTCCACTATCTGCTCGTTCTCACGGTACCACAGAATCTGCAGTGTTGGCGTTCCACAAATACGGCACTCTAGCTGACCCTTGACCGTGCTGATGTCATGGAGACGCTGGACACAGGAGAGAAGTGGATCAAAGCTAATGGCTGTTGACACCCACATGCCATCACCACCAAGCTCCTCATATCTCAACCACTCTCCTCATCTCAGCCCTACGCTCATACAGTGGGTACCCAGCTGTTAGTCATTTAATAGACACTCTTATCCAGACTTACTGTAGTGAGTACATACATTTTCATAATTTTTCATAGCTGTTTAGGGAACAATCGTTAACAAACTGACAAGAAGAATGCTTTTGACAATTTTTTTGACTTCTGACAGCAATTAAGATAATGATCTTTGTCATCTTTTGACTGAAAAGCTATGTCATATACAGATAACTGCCTAGGACTTCATAAGGAACTAGAGGAGATGTAAATCCATTTGAATGGCAAGGATTAGGCCACTGGACACACTGGTATAAGGAGGAAGGATCCTTCATGAAATGGATACAGTGCCAACCCAACCTAAACCTTCAGTTCCATATTCAGTCACCAGATGGGGGTAAAGATGTATCCTGTATTAATTTACCTCGACAAAAGTTGGGGCCACGCCACCACCTCCTGAATACTGTCTGGGGTAGGATGGACTCTGTGTCTAGAAACAAGATGGAACAACAATCAGTAGATACCATAATACAAAGTAGCACTGTCAATATGCTGTCTATCTGTGGGTACACAACATCATCAATATTGATCAGGAGCAGTTGAAGCTGTTGAGTGTGTATATCGTGTGATGAGCTTGGTGAGTATGTGGAATGTGTGTGTCAGGTACCCTCTGGGGGCTGATGCAGAGGGGCTGCACCAGGCTGGAGTGTCTCTGCTGCTGGACCACAGTGGAGGAAGAGGATGAGGAAGAGGAGATTGCTTTGGAGGAGTTGGAGATGGGCAGAGACATGGTGCTGGTCTTCTTCTGGATGCTGTACACACACACACACACACACACACACACACACACACACACACACACACACACACACACACACACACACACACACACACACACACACACACACACACACACACACACACACACACACACACACACACACACACACACACAGAGACCCCAAGACGGTGTGCAATCACACAGTTGTCCCCATGTCCTTCCAATGTCTCAATATCTTACGGAAAATGATGTACTGGTTTTCATTGAAAATGTTTCATTCTAGTCATTCATGTCCTTTCAACCTACTGTGCCATGTTTCATTCCTTCCCAGGGGGAGTGTCACTGTGTCCAATAGCTGCTGATTTCTGTACAGAGGGAAGGGAAAATGAGCATGAGCTGCAGATGCTTATACCTCCCCTGCCCAGTAATGTGAAATACATAGATTAGGGCCTAGTGAATGTATTTCATTTGACTGATTTCCTTATATAAACTGTAACTCAGCAAAATCTTTGAAATTGTTGCATGTTGCATTTATATTTTTGTTCAGTATAAAAACACCCCCTATGTGACCTTACAAATGAAACATCCAAGGACACTGCACCTCGAGGTTCTGTCTTAATGTGACATGCCAAGTTTAACTGCCTATGTGTGTGTTGTCAAAAGCCAACGACTGAGTGATCATCATGGTGTGTAAAGGTTACATAACAATCTATCCATCTGAAGAATCATGTTGTTTGACTCAGAAAGGCACTGTTCATCTCCTTTAATCTCCCACAATCACCGTGCTGATGGATACTGGCATGAGCCTCTGTCTATTTATACAGAAAGGGGATCCCATTGGCCCACAGAGGGAGCTCAGCTTGGGGCCAAGACTCTACAACAATGTAAATCATGTGCTGTTGACTGAACCAACTCAGAAATATGGTACTGCAGGTTATTCCTGCGGGAATACAGACAAAATCCATGCAATAGTTTATTCTGGACTTCATCAGAATTAGTTACAAAGACAGAAAACCATTCTATTTGATGGGATTTCATATAACTGTATCTATCTGGAGATGCATCAGTGTTTTCCAGGAGATGCGTCAGTGTTTTCCAGGAGATGCGTCAGTGTTTGCCAGGAGATGCATCAGTGTTTGCCAGGAGATGCATCAGTGTTTGCCAGGAGATGCGTCAGTGTTTGCCAGGAAATGCGTCAGTGTTTGCCAGGAGATGCGTCAGTGTTTGCCAGGAAATGCGTCAGTGTTTGCCAGGAGACGCGTCAGTGTTTGCCAGGAGATGCATCAGTGTTTGCCAGGAGATGCATCAGTGTTTGCCAGGAAATGCGTCAGTGTTTGCCAGGAAATGCGTCAGTGTTTGCCAGGAGATGCGTCAGTGTTTGCCAGGAGATGCATCAGTGTCTGCCAGGAGATGCGTCAGTGTTTGCCAGGAAATGCGTCAGTGTTTGCCAGGAAATGCGTCAGTGTTTGCCAGGAGATGCGTCAGTGTTTGCCAGGAGATGCGTCAGTGTTTGCCAGGAGATGCGTCAGTGTTTGCCAGGAGATGCGTCAGTGTTTGCCAGGAGATGTGTCAGTGTTTGCCAGGAAATGTGTCAGTGTTTGCCAGCATCTCAAACTCCCCCGCCCACACAATACAACAGCATGAGGGGGAAGGTTCAACACTCCATCAGAGTAGCAACATGAGACTTCTAAATGCTTCACATGAAAACAACAACACATCACACTGCTAAGAAGAGGACAAGCATCACACAAAAAACACTAAACACACACCTTATTTTCTTTTTCAAAATCAAATCAAATTTTATTTATCACATACACATGGTTTGCAGATGTTAATGCGAGTGTAGCGAAATGCTTGTGCTTCTAGTTCCGACAAAGCAGTAATAACCAACGAGTAATCTAACCTAACAATTCCACAACTACTACCTTATACACACAAGTGTAAATGGATAAATAATATGTACATAAAGATATATGAATGAGTGATGGTACAGAACAGCATAGGCAAGATGCAGTAGATGGTATCGAGTACAGTATATACATATGATGGTATCGAGTACAGTATATACATATGATGAGTAATGTAGATGAGTAATGTATTACATAAATATGCAGTAGATTATATAGATTACAGTATATACATATACATATGAGATGAGTAATGTAGGGTATGCAAACATTATATTAAGTGGCATTGTTTAAAGTGGCTAGTGATACATGTATTACATAAATATGCAGTAGATGATATAGATTACAGTATATACATATACATATGAGATGAGTAATGTAGGGTATGTAAACATTATATTAAGTGGCATTGTTTAAAGTGGCTAGTGATACGTTTTTACATCAATTTCCATCCATTTCCATTATTAAAGTGGCTGGAGTTGAGTCAGTATGTTGGCAGCAGCCACTCAGTGTTAGTGGTGGCTGTTTAACAGTCTGATGGCCTTGAGATAGAAGCTGTTTTTTAGTCTCTCGGTCCCAGCTTTGATGCACCTGTACTGACCTCGCCTTCTGGATGATAGCGGGGTGAACAGGCAGTGGCTCGGGTGGTTGTTGTCCTTGATGATCTTTATTGCCTTCCTGTGACATCGTGCACTTCTTCTTCCTGGCCAAGCACGGAGACATTTACTGATGTACCAGATCACATTTGACCAGGACAAGCAGATAGGCTAACGAGAAAAGCCTCCACCATGTCACAGAGTTGGGAGGAAAATGGACATGTGCATAAGGTAACCCCAACACTCCAGAGAGATGGGGTTGTTAGTGTGAGTGGCATATGACCCTTAAAACAGAGGCTCCATTTAACGACAGACAGACTGGATCTCATGATAGGATTGTCGTCAGGGAGACACCTTCTTCTGAACACCCAGTCAGGTGATCTGATGATTCATCTCTTCAACATATCAGATATGTGACATCTAACAAGTGGGTTTGTTTCAGACGTGTAAACCTTTCCATATGACACTGCTTTCACCCAGACCAGAATGGTGCATGGTATTCACAGTGTGCCCTGCATGAGATCCGGTGACTGGGCCTCCACCACCTATCGATGCCCTGGACCCGGAGGACTGGAGGACTGGAGGGATTTAGCTACTAGCTAGAATGGAGCATTAGGACGAGAGGAAACCTGAGCTAAGTCACAGTCTAAATTCGTTTAGCCTTCTGTGAGTTGGATTTAGAAACGTTTAGCCTTCTGTGAGTTGGATTTAGAAACACATGGCGTAAGATAAATCTTCCCTGCTCCTGGTCTGGAATGTCCACTGGAGACAAAGTGCTGTCCCAAATCCATAGTGGGCTTAATTCGCATATTCACACTAGTCGTTCCTTCGCTTGCTCCCCTCCCATGGTCCTCTTATTAAACGAAGCATCTAAAGACATTCCATCTCCTCTGTCCGGCAGTCGTCGCCATAAGAAACAACAATGCCATATTTTTGAGAGGCAAAGGTAAAGGAGGGAACATGAATGTAGAGGCCTTTTCCTCTACACATTACCAGGAGAGGCAGGGCATTGGACAGCTTTGGAGTATTTAGAGGCATCACGTAAACAAGTACTGTCTCAATAGACATGCAAGCCCTCTGAAACTACAGGTACATGAAATGGCCTTCTCTTTGGTGGCTGACTAAATACTTTTTTGCCCCATTGTATATTATTGTTATATGTATGGTTATTTTGACCTTTGATTATTGTTGTTAATATTGTCCCATTGACCAACTGCTATAACTGATATTGTCCACTATGCCTCAGTTGGTAGAGCGTGGCACTTGCAATGCCAGGGTTGTGGGTTAGATTCCCATGGAGGACTAGTATGAAAATGTATGCACTCACGACTTAAGTTGCTCTGTATGCACTCACGATGTAAGTTGCTCTGTATGCACTCACGACTTAAGTTGCTCTGTATGCACTCACGATGTAAGTTGCTCTGTATGCACTCACGATGTAAGTTGCTCTGTATGCACTCACGACTTAAGTTGCTCTGTATGCACTCACGATGTAAGTTGCTCTGTATGCACTCACGATGTAAGTTGCTCTGTATGCACTCACGACTTAAGTTGCTCTGTATGCACTCACAACGTAAGTTGCTCTGTATGCACTCACGATGTAAGTTGCTCTGTATGCACTCACGATGTAAGTTGCTCCGTATGCACTCACGATGTAAGTTGCTCTGTATGCACTCACAATGTAAGTTGCACCGTATGCACTCACGATGTAAGTTGCTCCGTATGCACTCACGATGTAAGTTGCTCTGTATGCACTCACAATGTAAGTTGCTCTGTATGCACTCACAATGTAAGTTGCTCTGTATGCACTCACGATGTAAGTTGCTCTGTATGCACTCACGACTTAAGTTGCTCTGTATGCACTCACGATGTAAGTTGCTCTGTATGCACTCATGACTTAAGTTGCTCTGTATGCACTCATGACGTAAGTTGCTCTGTATGCACTCACGATGTAAGTTGCTCCGTATGCACTCACGATGTAATCCAATCAAGTTGTAGAAACATCTCAAGGATGATTCATGGAAACAGGATGCACCTGAGCTACACTTCGAGACTCAAAGCAAAGGGTCTGAATACTTATGTAAATAAGTATCTTTTTATTTTCTTATAAATGTGCAAAAATGTCAATAAACCTGTTTTTTTTTGCTTTTTCATTATGGAGTATTGTGTGTAGATTTATGAGGATTTTATTTATTTAATCAATTGTAGAATAAGGCTGTAATGCAACAATACCTTCCAAATGCACTGTAGATCTGTCATTATCACTGAAAGCAAGTCTAAAAAGCGGTAGATCTGTTCTATGTGACCTATTTCTATGCCTCCCATTCTTAAGGTTTGTTTTTTGGATCTTCTTCTTTTGGTTTTGTTATAGAAAATATATTTCACAGCAGTTTAGATGGTACAATGATTCTCTACACTATACTAGCTTATTTTGTCACAGAAACTGAACTATTAGAATTGTAGCAAACAGGAAATGGTAGAGGGATTTCTGTATAGTGCAACTTCAACTTAGATTTTTGGTTAAGATCGAGACCTGAATCCAACATATCAATTACTAATTTGTAGACAAACTGGAATTAAAGCCAGACTAAGGCCTAGATTTAATCAGATTTAATCAGATCAAGCAGATGTTTTGGTGGTGTCGGAGTTGGAACTGCGTTGGAGCCATAAAATCGATGTTCTTGCAATCATTGTCATGAAGCCAGACCCGCCACGTTCAGAGTGGTGAAATGTAGGCTATATAGAAATAATAATAATATAATAGTAATTATGCTCAAATTGAAAAATCCTGAAACTAAATAATGATGATTTCTATCATCTTAATTGAGGTGTAGATTACATCTCACATTCCAGTGTTCAAACTTGTAAACAAGGCTGCATGAGATTTCTGTGACTCTCTGCAGCCAATGTCTGATTTAGGTATAATGCCAACACTCACTTTTGGATTTGACAGCTCTAACGCAGTTTCACCCCCGACTCTGCCAAAACAACCGCTTTCTGGATGTTGGCTGAAGTGGATCTGATTTAATAGAGCCCTAAATCAGTGGTAGAGATGGAACTATCCAAGCAGAAGATAAATGCCCTTCAAATGTTGATATTTGGTTGCATTGACTACCAAACACAATTCAATATCACTTTTGAAATACAATAAAAAAAACTAATGACTTGTCGACAAGTTAATAAACCTTATGTTGGATTCGCATCTCCAACTCAATCCAAAAATAAAAATTAAAGAAGAGGATTAAGTCAGTGGCTCAGATGGAACTATTCAAGCAGTAGATCTCCTTTAAATGTTGATATTTGGTTGCAATGTCAACCAAACACAATATATTAATTTGTAGCAGTAAATAGCCTAAAGTTAAGGCTATCTTACAAACTAATGTAACATTCAACCTTAAAATGAGTAACACATTCATGGCCACATTTTGAGGTTACTTTAACTATAAATGTCCTCTTACTGTATGTAATCATAGAAAGCGTGCATGTTAAAGATAGCATGCAAAGGTCACAGGTCTGTGGAGATAGTCAAAATTGCTGTAATAATCTGTGCAGAATCTCAAAGGGCATTGATCACTTGCACCATGTACTTTTAATGTCATCTCAACTGCAATCCAGGTCATTTGGTTCTGCTATTAGATGAAGTACAGTGATAACACAATCTGTTGTATAAATAAACAAAATATCTGACATTGTATTCCCATTTGAACTGTGCTTTTAATTGCTTTAAAGCGCGGTGATAGACATTTAGGTGACAACTAAACTAAAAATCTGACATTGTTTTTCCATTGGAATTTGGTTGTGCGTTTAGATGTTTGAAAGCATAGATAACACAATGGAAATTCAACACATTTTTGGTTGCCTTTTTGAGTTAGAAAATATAGATTGTAATCTCATTGATCAACATCTCAACCAGATATGACCCAATTATCCACGTTGAAATGACGTGGTGTGCCCAGTGGGAAGCTGCCTCACTCGCTGCGCACTATATAATTGACACACGTTTCCAGTTCCACAGTTAAATCCCAGTGAATGCAACAGATTTTTCACGACACAACTTTGTGATTTGCTGCCATGTTGTACTGTTTGATCACTAAGATAAGCTGTCAAGTCATTCAAAGTTGACATGACTACTAGGTTAAGATCTCTATTTGATGTTGGTTAGAGACAGATAGCTTCACAGCTTTATGTATAGTCAACAGGTGAACACAAACCAGAGCATATTTTGAGTAAAGATCCCGTGACACAAGCTGTACTAACATCTGACCCTTTGACCACACAACTAATGGTTCCTCTGGGGGAAATAAAAAGTCCCACACCATGCAGAGAGACCTTAACAGTGAACCACTTTGTAGCTACTAGTCTAATGGGTGATGACTGTATCATGTGAGACAGGCAGAAACAGACAGACGCACGGACCGCGCTCTCTGGTCCTCCCCCTTATACTCTCTTTTCCCTGCTCACCAAGGGTGCACAGAGGAGGGTCCTTCTCTGAGCACTACTCAACTGTCATCGACAAATGGGTTTGGCTCCAGGAGGGGGGTGGTTTGTGGTGGTGGGGGTTTTGGGAGTGTCAGAGGGACTGTTAGGTGTGGGGAGGTGGCCATGGCAGTGGCTGGGACTGAGAGCCACCGGCTCCACCGTAGCAGCAGCGTCTGACTGAGCCTGAGGAGGGAATAAGTTGAGGAAGTGAGCTAGGTCTCGTCTCAGGTTACCTCCCTTCCATCTGACACGGCTGACTCCACAGTTTACCAGCGAACTAAACTCTAATCCGCAAATACAGACCAGCCACTAGCCAGAGAGCTGCCCAAACCATGGATATATAACACTGCTTTATAGCTATGGCCCAAACACTGTGACTGCTCCAGATGTGGAATACTGTTAGCATGTACAAATCAAATGTTGATAATACTTAGAAGTTATTGAAATAACCACTGAACTACACAGTAATTGTATACAACGTATTTATTGTTCAACAGTATTTTTACATAATAACACCTCAATTAGTGTTACTAATTAATTTCACCGGTTGGGTATACAGTACATGCTGTACAAATGATACGAAAGTTCCAGTGCAAAAATAAAGCAAAACTAAGACAAAACAAAGGACAAAATAAAATAAACATAATTTTTCAATACAATTTCAAAAACAAAATGGGAAAAGAACAGGTAACGAAACAATATATGTTGTGGATATTTATCAATATAATTTGGTCAACCTTTATCATTACGTTTTTGACACTAAAATAGATATATTTTGTTGGGGAAAACCTCAAAATTGAAATCCTCTCAGAATTATTTTGTCTTCTAACTCGAATTCCCCAAGAACAAAAACAAAATTTGCTCTGCATCATATAAAGCAGAGAGGACTCTTCACAGCTACACGATGCACACCTGACACAAACCATCACCAACTTCCTCAGTCCTTCCTACAGTACTCATCAACATCCTCAGTCCTTCCTACAGTACAAAGCTCTCAAGAGGACAATGATCTCACACAAGAGCACTTCATGATGTATGGGAGTGGATAGGGGGAGAAATGACAGAGAGTGCTATGACTCACAATCCTCAACTGCAAAACAAATGTCTGTTGGTAAAGTATTATCTAACTCAGTAACATGTCAGACATGATAAATTCTGCTTAAAATCCCCCTTTTTGTCTATAGAAATAATCACCAACTTTTTACAAATGGAGATGCAATCATATTGACTCACTGTCACAAGTTCTATTTGGGCATTAAAAAAAAGTTTAAGTTAATTACAAAAATGTGTTTAACTCTACCCATTGAATCCCTTATTCAAAATCTGACAAATGATAAAATTTCCATCATACATGTCAAATGAATGAGATATCAATTGAGTGATCTTACTATTTTCTAAAATACTTAGACCAATGATTAGACCAATGATAGTGAAAGCATCAGTTCTTGGAAACCTAATCATTATAGGGTAAATATACTTGAAAATGCTATGTGAAACTGATTACCTTATTGGCTATTCCCTTCTAACCTAAATATCTTGTCAGTTGAATACACTTCAAGAGTGAATTCTCACAGAAGAATACAACATCATATCAAATTGTGTCTTGAAAAAGGTTCATTTTCAGTTGACAATATGCTCACAGAACCAGCTGCAGTATTTCTATCATAAACATAAAATAACTACCCAAACTAGATCTCTAATGATGGCAAAATGGTGGCAAAACATTTAGCATATTGGGGGAAGAAAAAGCAAATAACAACTGGATTCAAATGCAATTGATTTGAGTTAACATTTCACAATTGTGGCACATTTCAATGTTCATAACCAAACATTTTCTACAAAAGAGTATATGTGACCCATTTCAGGAAGCTAGGCGTATGTTGCACGTCACTACTTCACAGGAGAGGCATTTTAATGAATACATTTTTTTAAATCAAAATGCCTCCTTTTTTTTTTTACATAAATGCCTTCTGGAACATGTAAACTTTCATGTGCCTGAATAACAAACTGGTATTCCATCTGTAAATACGAATAAAATGGTTAAATTACGAGCCTAGTTGGTTTAGCCCTGGAAAAAGACAGGAACATTCCTGCTAGCCATGATTTGCTGAGATAATGGATGGGCTGGAGATGCTGGGAGATGAGATTGGATTGGTCTGCCATGTAGGCTGCTTCTGTCTATAATGTGAGCTGCTCAGTATGTGTTGATAATTCTTTCTACTGCAGATTTTTTGAAAGATATAACATTAGCCATCGAGAACTACAAAAGTTTTGCTACTTTTCTCAACAAAATTGATGCCCTGAATTTAGCAGGCGCTATGGACCGATCAGTTGGAAAATGTTATGATGGGCTATTTTCTGCACACGCCACGGTCAGTGTGAATAGGAGTGACTTTACACAATGCTGGCCAAACAAGATGTACTGTAGCTACAAAAGTAAGTTTAAATGGTTCCAGTCTGCCGTGAAGCGTTCATCCATGTATACGGGTAAGAGTCTAGCTACATTTTCAGATATTATACGTTTCTAATTTTGTCAGAAAGTTTTTTTTTTGCAATTTAAAGTGTACTGTTAGCTAGCTAGCGAACATTGAACCTATCTGTGTAGTAATATTTTTCGAATCAGAAAGCCATTTGCGTTGCTAGTTATAGCCCAATGTTAGTTAGCTAGCTAACATTGAACCTAGTTGGTTAGCTTTAAATACCTGCATATTCATACTACAGCTATAACAATCAGTTTGTATTGGTAGTAGTATGAGTTGAGATTAATCCGGTTCATTGTTTAGCTAGCTAGCTAGCTACATGTCTAAACAAAAGACTCCACTTTGCCAGATGATTACAAGACCCATCAAGTTAGACAGGTGTATGGGGGTGATTATGGCCGTCTTTTGTATTTCATGAACATGTGTACATGTCTCGACAGTAGTGACTCATCCACTTAGCTAGATGTGGCTGGGGGGTGGTTATAGCATTTCTTTCACCTGACCTATCAATTTAAACAAGTGTGTCTGGGTAAGCATCATCTAACAATTATCTGGACACATTGTTTTTGATATTGCTACTGTGCAAATATGCAAGTAACCATTTCACCGTGCTGTTTACACCTTCTGTATCCTGTTCATGTGACACATAAACTGAGATTTTATTAGATATAGTGTGTGTTTACCAGAGACAGTAATGTGAAGAAGAACATGACCTGCACCATGTAGGCTTCTACTTTTACCACTTTTAGTCTTGAAATCTTTGGTTGTTTACTAAACTACACACTCTGCTGTGCACATGGACTCACAAGTGAATCGTTAAAGAAATGGGCGGGGCTAAGGCTTAACAGGGTGTGAACGATGCTGAATGGGTGTAGACAAAGAAGAGCTCTCCAGTCGGTACACCAAAAATATCAAGGGCCATTTTCTCAAAAGTGGGGTTACAATTCAAAGCAAAATTACTTTCCCATTGTTCCTCAACTGCAGTGTATTATATATAATTTTATAGCTCTGAGTTTCTACTTTTATCCAATGTAAAAAACAATTTCAAATTTGGCTACATAGGACCGAGTCCATGTGGTGGGTCACATATGTTTGACAATCTTAAGAGTTGAAAGCCTATCGCTGTTTTCACATCATTTTTAGATCATGGCATATCAAATAGACGATTTAGCTTTATCTAAATCAAACGCAATCTCTGTTTAATGTTGAAAATAAAGGACTTCAAATGTATTACACTGTGACAATAAAGCATTGTACATCGAACATTTACCATTTAATGTTGAAAATAAATTACTTCAAATGTATAAGACTGTGACAATAAAGCATTGTAGAGCGAACATTTACCAAAGTGGTCATAGTGCAAAGGGCTAGATAATTTGAAACCCCATTAAACTGTAGCGATGACCAGTGGATATAAAATATATATAAAACAGTGCAAATAATATGTACAGCCACTTCCGTCCAAAAAGACTCGACACAGCACAAGGCCAACATAATGATCCATTTCTTCCTCCTTTGATTTCTTCTTCCTAAAAACTACTTCATGTAAAACATGATCAGTTTTAGATCAAGAGATGCGACAGGGTATATAATGCCTATTTGGTTATCTGAATCATGACTAGAAAGTGGAGATCAGATCATAAACTCAGCATCCACCATTTGAATTGTTGGGGCCATAAAACGACTTCATTTAAAACCAAGTGGGACAGATAAGGACAAGCAATTTGCAGTATCGGTGTCTACTATTAAAGATGATTGCTAGCCCACTAATCTCTGTAGTATTTCTAATGCTCACTTCAGTAAGGGAATCTCTTTCGAGTAGGTAAAATAGATGTACATTTCCTGACCTGAAGTATCTACAACTATGCATCCTTAAAAGCACATAATACTGAATGGTAAATATCTCAGGATTTAACACGAACAATGGCACTTACTAATAATAAAATGATGAATACGCCGAGACCCAATTAACAAAAATTAATTTGATCCATTTTGGATGTAAAAAAATAAACAATTGTGCATTTTTTAGTCCATGTGATATTAAGATTAATATGAAATCAAACGTAGGTTGATGGTGTATTTCTAGATATAAACAAGAAGCCCTGTGCAGCGACACATACCGGCTGTATTTTTGAAATGACGAATTGCTCAGAAACACATGAAAACATAAAATGTTTTGAACATCGCTCAGAGATGTACAAATATGATAAAACATTCAAAATGGGTGAATCATTTCTTTAAGGCACAAGACTCACTTCTTAAAGTGGAACTGACAGTATTTTAAGCACTTTGCAGGTATGAAACAAACAGACAATCAAAATATCGGTCCAAAATATCCAATTCCCAGTTTATCCTACAAAACCAACTTTATAAGAGGTTTTAAAAATAGATTCTATTTGACTCAATATTTCTTGACGTACACTAAGGCATTGTTAGCAGAATAGATGGATGCAGTTCACTGCATGATTAATATAATTAACCAATTATAACCAAAATTTTGGACAAAAACGGACAAATGTAACTTAGGCTGGGAATGTCAATACAATCAAACTAGCAAAGGAAATTATCAAAAGTCAGTCATATCATGGCTAATAGGCTAGCATATCTATTTATGTAGCAAGCTAAAAAGGATGACATGTAACGTAATTGGAGAAGTGGGTGAGAGAGTGACATTTTCCCCTCATATCGGTTTATGGTGGCTATACATAGCTAGAGATGCAGGTGTCATTTGGTTAGTTAGCAAGAACCTGAACGACTGTTATCCAGTTAGCATATCTCCTGCATTTGTAAACAGCCTAACCCGTTTTGGAAAGGGCGAGTAAAATGGTCACAGTGAGATTCTCTCATTTATTTCTGGAAGTAGCTAGCTAGCAAACCAGCCAACTTTAACCAGTTAGCTTGGGGACTTGGTTAGGACAATAATGAATTGCATTGGCAAGACAATAATGAATTGCATTGGCAGGCAAGCTGTAGAATTCCCCATAATGTATCAGTGCAATTCTGACGAGTAATTAGCTGAAAAATGTTGAGCGGGTTTATCTAATGTTGCTTCGTTAAATTTTTAGATCATCTTGCTCTGGCTAGCATTAGTTGTTGATGTGCATAACTGGGGGAGAGAGAGCCAACCTTTTCATGGTTGTTTGATCAATAGGACTGTTGAGTTCTGAAATGTAAGAGGACTCCTGTGGTATTTACGCTTTTGCAGAAATCCATGTGTCCTAATGATCTAAAGTCGAGCTGTTCCTACTGCCTTTAAACACACAGTCCAGTTGAAAGATTGGCTATGGTGAACCAGTCTGCGTAGACTCCGGTCTTGGACGTGACAGATGTTTTTATTAGGTTTTATTTACTGCAGTGTCTATTAATTGTAAAAATGCCCGGCCGCTTTTCCACTTTATATTGCTATAGAATTTTCACAAATGCCTTAGTATACTTAATTCCCAAACATTCTATATATTCCAAACATTCAATATCTAAATGACCATATCTAAGTGCTCGCTTGTCAGAAAATGTTTTAAAAATGTAATATTCTTCCTGGGGGTGTATATGAACATATTTTAACAAGATTTTGTGTCGCTTAAATGTTGTCAGTTCCATTTTAAGTACTATAGCTAGAGACTTGAAACCAATGTGGTGGCCTTAGACACAAAAATACTTAATTTATGCTGATTGAAAATACTGTATTCTCATATGCATGGGATTATGCAGCTGTATTACTAAAGTGTAAATTCAGTGTTTAAGAATGTTTCTGAGTATAATTCATGTTGTTTCTGAGATGATCGCTGTATGTTGTCTTTAAGCCACAGAGCTCACCAGTTGAACAGGGAGTTTTGGCCCAGTGTCATGAAGTAGATCTGGCTGCAGCCCCCAGACTGCACCGTGGCGAAGAACACCTTCACACAGAAAATAGACCAATCAGTAATTAAAAAAGACAACTTACAGTATAATATTCAACACCTACAACACTATGAACAACATACAACCTTTCACATCTACCAGAGCCCAGTGATATGGGGGGAAGAGGGTGTCATGTGAGCTTTGCCCAAGGAGTGTTTTGGTGATATCAGGATGTTGTCGTACCTTGTCATTCCTCTCACAAAGAAACTTGAGTTTCTGGGCCTTCTTGTGCATGAAGACTCCCTCCAGGTTGCCTGTGTTAGCTGACCTCAGCTCGATGGCTTTGTCTCCCCAGCCCATCACCTGGTTGGACTGCAGGTAGGCTGTGGAGATACACACATAAACCACCAGGGATTTATGGAACTCTATTCCCTTTATAGTGTACTACATTTGACCAGGGCCCATAGGGTAATAGTGCACTGTACAATATGTGGAATGGGGTACCATTTGGGAAGCACACACTAAGGCTTTTTGACCCTCCAAGGCTTTCTGCCTCTCTCAATGAGTGCCATGTAAATCAATCTTGAGATGAAAATCAATAGGCACACTTTTCCCACTCTCCTATTTTGAGCTGTTCTACAGTGCCTTCAGGAAGTATTCACAAACCCTGGACTTTTTCCATATTTTATTGTGTTAAAGTCTGAATTGAAAATGGATGAACTTTTTTGGATACTGGCCTACACACAATACCCCATAATGTCAAAGTGGGATTATCATTTAATTTTTAAATATTTTTTTAAACAATTTTAGTTACCCCATCTCTGTAAACCAAACGTACAATTATTTGTAAGGTCCCTCAGTCGAGCGGTAGATTCAACTACAAAGACCAGGGAGGTGTTCCAATGCCTCACAAAAAGGGCACCTATTGGTAAATGGGTAAAAAAGCAGACATTGTATATTCCTTTGAGCATGGTGAAGTTATTAATTACACATTGGATGGTGTATCAATACACCCAGTCACTACAACAATACAGGCGTTCTTCCAAACTCAGTTGCCGGTATGATGACACAAGGCGAGACCCAGATGTAGACACAGGAGGCAGATGTTTGGAGTCTTACAATCTTTATTAATCCAATAGGGGGAAGGCAAGAGAAGGGTCATGGACAGGCAAAAGGGTCAAAACCTGTTCAGAGTCCAAAAGGCACCAAGGGGCTGGCAGAACCAAGGTCAGGGCATGCGGGCGGGAAAGTAGTCCGGAGTCGGCTAGCTTCCGGGTTAAGCGGGCATTGTGTCAAGAAGCAGTGCTGCTTGGTTGGGTTGTGCTTCAGAGGACGCACGGCTCTCGACCTTCGCCTCTCCCGTACGGGAGTTACAGCAATAAGACAAGACTGTAACTATCAATTGGATACCATGAAATTGGGGAGAAAAAATAAATAAAGTGGGTGGACAAACAAAAACGCACAAATTCTGACAAACTCCAAGCATTGATTATGCAATAATGGGCTGCCATCAGTCAGGATGTGGCCCAGAAGTTAATTGACAGCATGCCAAGGTGGATTGCAGAGGTCTTGAAAAAGAAGGGTCAACACCGCAAATATTGACTCTTTGCATCAACTTCATGTAATTGTCAATAAAAGCCTTTGACACTTATGAAATGCTTCTACATATACTTCTGTATTCCGTAGTAACAGCTGACAAAAATATCTAAAGACACTGAAAGCAGCAAACTTTGTGGAAATGAATATTTGTGTCATTCTCAAAACCTTTGGTCACGACTGTAGATGGGTAATAATTCAGGCGGTAACACAACAAAATGAGGAATAAGACAAGGGGTATGAATACTATCTGAAGTTACTGTATATACACTGTGTGTTATTGACTTGTTAATTGTTTACTCTATGTGTAACTCTGTGTTGTCTGTTCACACTGCTATGCTTTATCTTGGCCAGGTCGCAAATGAGAACTTGTTCTCAACTAGCCTAACTGGTTAAATAAAGGTGAAATAAAAAAATAAAATAAAAATATACTCTGGTCTGGGCTGAGTTTATTTATACTCTATGAACTCTGTTCTGGGCTGAGTTTATTTACAGTACCAGTCAAAAGTTTGGACACACCTACTCGTTCAAGGGTTTTTATTACATTTTTCTACATTGTAGAATAGTTTCTTGGCAGCAATTCGACCATGAAGGCCTGATTCACACAGTCTCTTTGTGAGACTGCCTGCGTAGACTCCGGTCTTGGACGTGTCAGAAGTTTTTATTAGGTTTTATTTACTGCAGTGTCTATTCATTGTCAAAATGCCCGGCTGCTTTCCCACTCTATATTGCTATAGAATTTTTAAAAATGCCTTAGTATATGTCATTCCCAAACATTCTATGTATTCCCAAACATTCCATATCTCAGTGCTTCCTTGTCAGATATTATTTTAAAGTGTCATATTCTTCCTGTTACTAGATGTATCTGTTACGTGAACTCTGTGAAGCATTTATTTGGGCTGCAATCTGAGGTGCAGTTAACTCTAATGAACTTATTCTCTGCAGCAGAGGTAACTCTGGGTCTTCCTTTCCTGTGGCTGTCCTCATGAGAGCCAGTTTCATCATAGCGCTTAATGGTTTTTGCGACTGCACTTGAAAAAACTTTTAAAGTTCTTGAACTTTTTCCACATTGACTGACTTTCATGTCTTTCATGCTTATTTGAGCTGTTCTTGCCGTAATATGGACTTGGTCTTTTACCAAATAGGGATATCTTCTGTATACCACCCCTACCTTGTCACAACACAACTGATTGGCTCAAATGTATTAAGAAGGAAGGAAATTCCACAAATTTACTTTGAACAAGGCACACCTGTTAATTGAAATGCATTCCAGGTGACTACCTCATGAAGCTGGTTGAGAGAATGCCAAGACTGTGCAAAGCTGTCATCAAGGCAAAGGGTGGCTACTTTGAAGAATCTCAAATATAAATATATTTTGATTTGTTAAACACTTACTACATGATTCCATTTGTGTTATTTCATAGTTTTGATGTCTTCACTATTATTCTACAATGTAGAAAATAGTCAAAATAAAGAAAAATCCCTGGAATGAGTAGGCGTGTCCAAACGTTTGACTGTTACTGTATACTCTATATACTTTGGTCTGGACTGAATTTATTTATACTCTATGTACTCTTGTCTGGACTGAGTTTATTTATACTCTATATACTCTGGTCTGGACTGAGTTTATTTATACTCTATATACTCTGGTCTGGGCTGAGTTTATTTACACTATATATACACAGGTCCGGGCTTGGCTGCATGCTGTCCTGTCTGTAATCTTTTCCTCACAGATAACACTTCCCCTTGAATAATGACCTGGCCAATGGACCCAACTAAAACAGTCTAACAGAACATCTTATTTTTATTGTCCCAAATCTGTCTAGAGTTGTTGGATCCAGCTTGACTCCTGTTCGCACCCAGTGTTCGCACCCAGTGTTCGCGCCCAGTGTTCGCGCCCAGTGTTCGCGCCCAGTGTTCGCGCCCAGTGTTCGCGCCCAGTGCTCGCGCCCAGTGCTCGCGCCCAGTGCTCGCGCCCAGTGCTCGCGCCCAGTGCTCGCGCCCAGTGTTCGCGCCCAGTGTTCGCACCCAGTGCTCCAAGCACAATTGACAACGGTCACTTCCTGGCTGCTGCATATCTAAAAGGGACGATAGAAGAGATTTGATTTGGATCTCTTTTAGTCCCCATTTGGACTAATCTTCCAAGAGTCCTTAAACATTAAAATACAATTTATAATACGAACACATTTCCACATATAACACACTATTACAAACATACATAATATACTAACATAATGACCCAATAAATACTCAATCTAAAAAAATATTGATTCTTCATCTACTATAGACCCACAACATTTCTATGTATTATATTTAAATTGTTTTAAAATAATGTTTACATTTATATATTGAAAGGTCTCTGGTTTGCTCAGTTAATTTATTCCATTTCTTGAGAGACATGTTGAGAGACTTGTTCTATTGTTTAAATGGTGGGGGTCTGCAGTCTATCAAAGATAGAAGTATTTTTCATTCTGAGTGGAAGTGGAATATCTCTCTCTCCCCTCTCTCAACACACACACACACACACACACACACACACACACACACACACACACACACACACACACACACACACACACACACACACACACACACACACACACACACACACACACACACACACACACACACACACACACACACACACACACACACACACACACACACCCTGCAGGTGTTGATTGGGTGAGTGTGTACGATGTACATAAACTCACCGACAGATGCAGGCATCTCTCCCCACTGCAGCACTGTCTCCTTGGTGATGCGTCCGTAGGTGTCTATGTAAACCCCCTCGTCCTCATAACACACCAGCACCTCCATGCCACTGCTGTTGGGTAGGATGATGATGGCATGAGGCCGGATCACACCTTGGATCTGAGATGGACACAAAACACAGTCAGATGAGATGATGATAAAGTGGCACACTATCCCCTATCTAGTGCACTACATTTGACCAGAGCCCAAGCAGAATAGGGTGTCATGTGGGGCACAGTCAGGATGATTTCAATAGTGTCTCTATCTGTAGTATAGTGTTATACTGTATCAGTTATCATTCTGTCTGTTGGAAAATAACCATCTTCTTGACTTGGCGACCACTGGAAGTGCAGCACAGCACTCTCACTCCAAATCTCTAGAAGCAACAGCTTTAATAACACAGCTCCATCCCTATCAGCAGTTGTAATCGTCCTAATACACAAACTAACATTGTCTAATAAAACAAAGTTTTATTGCCTTGATTGGCCCACTCTCCCTCCCTGAAACCATCTCGGTTAATTCCATTTGATAAGAGGCTGATTCACACGGTGAACTGGATCCGGCATGCCTGGCCTCAATGATCAAAACATGCTCAAAGTCACTTAGGTCAAATGTTTTTCCCATTGTAACATTCAACAGAACAGTAACTGAATGCCTCAATGCCTGTCTGTCTGTCTATAGGAGCGATCCATTTTTGTGAACAGGATGGTGTACCTAATAAACTGTGTATATCGCTCCTCCATTCCATAATAACACATCCCCTTTCTCGCTCACTATGTTGAATCAGCCCAGGCAGCAACAGAGTGATGGTGACGACACGGCTTAATTAATTATAACGTCTCAGCTAATTAATCGGCACACAATGTCTTGACTTAAATTCTCTAATTGCAAACTAATTTGCCAAACATGCTCAGTGCTCAGCTCTTTCTCTTCTGGCATCAGAATACAACTTAGGTACCCACATGAATGTTGTTTCTATGGCTGGTGAGCTCCACTGAGATGTGATTCAGAGCTATATAACCACTGAACCGCCTCTTGGCAGTGAGGAGGACAAGGAAGCACCAAGCAGCAGTGAGAAGGAGAAGGTGGAGGATGCGAGTGGCTTTGAGGAGGAGGAGGCAGCGTGTGGCAGTGAGGAGGACAAGGAAGCACCAAGCAGCAGTGAGAAGGAGAAGGTGGAGGATGCGAGTGGCTTTGAGAAGGAGGAGGCAGTGAGTGGCAGTGAGGAGGACAAGGAAGCACCAAGCAGCAGTGAGAAGGAGAAGGTGGAGGATGCGAGTGGCTTTGAGGAGGAGGAGGCAGCGTGTGGCAGTGAAGAGGACAAGGAAGCACCAAGCAGCAGTGAGAAGGAGAAGGTGGAGGATGCGAGTGGCTTTGAGGAGGAGGAGGCAGCGTGTGGCAGTGAGGAGGACAAGGAAGCACCAAGCAGCAGTGAGAAGGAGAAGGTGGAGGATGCGAGTGGCTTTGAGGAGGAGGAGGCAGCGTGTGGCAGTGAGGAGGAGGCAGTGTGTGGCAGTGAGGAGGAGGCAGCGTGTGGCAGTGGCTGAGGAGGAGAAGGAAGCAATGAGGAGGAGGAGGCAGCGAGGAGGAGGCAGCGTGTGGCAGTGAGGAGGAGGCAGTGTGTGGCAGTGAGGAGGAGGCAGTGTGTGGCAGTGAGGAGGAGGCAGCGTGTGGCAGTGAGGAGGAGAAGGAAGCAATGAGGAGGAGGAGGCAGCGAGGAGGAGGCAGCGTGTGGCAGTGAGGAGGAGGCAGTGTGTGGCAGTGAGGAGGAGGCAGCGTGTGGCAGTGAGGAGGAGGCAGCGTGTGGCAGTGAGGAGGAGAAGGAAGCAGTGAGGAGGAGGAGGCAGCGAGTGGCAGTGAGGAGGAGAAAGGAACCACTTCTGACCCCCCCAGGTCTCTCACAAGCACTTGCATAACGGCCCACATTCAAACAAGAAGACAGTGTCTGTTATCTCTATGAGGATTTAACAGTTTTGTAACAAGTCTTCGGCTGCATCATTCATACATACACAATATTTCTAATACCTAAGGTGATCCACAATAACCCAAAAATACCTCTTTGCACAAGAAGATTATTACAAAGTCTTTCTATATGAGAGCTGCTATAAGGGCATCCGTACTGGCTTAGACTAGTGTCTTAAACAGCAGGTAGAAAACCAAGTCCGTACACCCAAACAAACCAACACCTCAAACAACCCCCAAAGCTCTATGTACAGTAAGTCACAGTCACCACAGGACCAGTGTTAGTCACCACAGGACCAGTGTAAGGATCCCCATACTTGCCCGGCCGGGAGCCTGCCTCCCCAGCTGCACCCCGCTGTCCACGTGCTGCTGTGGCTGTGCCACCACAATCCTCAGCATCAACACAGGCATCCACAGACGCAGCGCTATCTTAATCCGCTGTCTTGGTATCGGGATCATCTCATCATCATCAGCCAACATGGAGAACATACGTGGGAGAAAAGGTGTGTGCGTGTGTGAAGGCGAGAATGAGTGGACCAGAGAGTGTCAGTGAGAGAGAGTGAATGTGAGAGTGAGTGATCGGGTAAAAGAGAAGGACTCTTCTCTTCTGCTGCAGGGTAAAATACCAGTATTATGGAGTGAAAATATATCAGAAAAAAGTGTTATCAGAAAAGATAGCAGAATAACAGGTCTGTTTAGCAGGCACATGGTTAGCCAGCGCTGCCGAGGTGTACTTAGAGCCATCTATTTGGTGAAGAGTAGCACACATGGATGGAGACTGGGGCCAAAGAGAAGCAGCCAATGATAGCTTTGTGGGACAGCACAGTGGGAGAAGTGGGATACAGCCACATCACACCTCTGGGCACAGCACTGGGAACTGGCACACTGGGGAGTGTGTGTTTGTGTGTGTGTGTTTGTGTGTAATAGAGCTAGTTTCCTTGGGATAGTGTTCTCCCTCTGCTCTGGCTCTCAGCTCCCAGCAGCTCTCTGCAGCAGTCTGCGAGTGTGTGTGTGTGTGTGTGTGGGGGGGGGGGGATTCTCATCAGTAGCATTAGAGGCTGCCTCGGCTCCCCTGTCTACAGTGTCTAAGACTGCAAAAATCTGCACCATTGTGCGCCGCTCTGCTACACCTTGAGCAGACTGACAAACACAGCTGCCATTGAAATGAACTAATCATTAATTACTGAACAAGTCTTACCTCCCTGTATCTTCAGACAACTGTTGTGACCAAGGTAGATTAATGGACTGATTATTGAGTTTGTTTTTAGTAAATCTGTTTGCTCCCAAGAAGGGAAAGTTCCCTAAATGTACGGAATCTCCTTTGCTTTGAGGTGAGTGATGTTTGAGCTTATACTGTGACAAAGTAGAATTTCTAAGAGAGGCTTTTTGAGAAATCAATTTACAAAAGACAGAAATGCCAAAAGGCTTTTGCCACAAGGTCAGACACTGACAATATCAGGCCTGGCTTAAACACAAACCCATCCTGTCAATATTATACTGAAATGAGTCAACTGGCTGTCATGACAAACAGCTTCTACCCACATCGACTCTGAGTCGGAACAAAAGTTCACTGTAAGAGCTGAGTGGCGTGGGTGCAGAGAAAAGGAGCTGTTTAGCTGCTAGAGAACAGAGATCCAGGCTGCATGGCCCTGAGGGGAGAGAGGAGAGGAGGCTGATCTGGGGAGAGGGTGGAGGGGGCTGGGGAGAGATTAGAGGAGACTGGGGAGAGGTTAGAGGAGGCTGGGGGCAGAGTTGGGGGTGGGGGACTTACATGCGTGGGCAGGTAGAGGTCATAGGGCGTCCCTGAGTCAACGTCGATGGCATGGAAGCCCGACAGGGAGCCGTAGATGACCTTAAGTCTCTGTCCATTCTCCACCGTCAGGTCCACGGACAGAGGCCTCTGGGGGAGCGAGCCGAACGACTGTACCGGACACACACAACAAGGAAAGTCATGAGGAATAACTTAGGGAGAGTCAACATGTCTTATGTCATAACCCTAGGGACAGTGGCAAGAAAAAGTACAGTTGAAGTCGGAAGTTTACATACACATAGGTTGGAGTCATTAAAACTCATTTTTTAACTACTCCACAAATTTCTTGTTAACAAACTATAGTTTTGGCAAGTCGGTTAGGACATCTACTTTGTGCATGACACAAGTCATTTTTCCAACAATTGTTTACAGACAGATTATTTCACTTATAATTCACTGTATCACAATTCCAGTGGGTCAGAAGTTTACATACACTAAGTTGACTGTGCCTTTAAACAGCTTGGAAAATTCCAGAAAATGATGTCATGGCTTTAGAAGCTTCTGATAGGCTAATTGACATCATTTGAGTCATTTGGAGGTGTACCTGTGGATGTATTTCAAGGCCTACCTTCCAACTCAGTCCCTCTTTGCTTGACATCATGGGAAAATCAAAAGAAATCAGAAAAGAAAAAGACCTCAGAAAACTTTTGTAGACCTCCACAAGTCTGGTTCATCCTTGGGAGCAATTTCCAAACGCCTGAAGTCAATCAGCCAAGTTCTCAGAAAAAAATTGTAGACCTCCACAAGTCTGGTCCAACGCCTGAAGGTACCACATTCATCTGTACAAACAATAGTATGCAAGTATAAACACCATGGGACCACGCAGCCGTCATACCGCTCAGGAAGGAGAGGTGTTCTGTCTCCTAGAGATGAACGTACTTTGGTGCGAAAAGTGCAAGTCAATCCCAGAACAACAGCAAAGGACCTTGTGAATATGCTGGAGAAAACAGGTCCAAAAGTATCTATATCCACAGTAAAACGAGTCCTATACTGACATAACCTGAAAGGCCACTCAGCAAGGAAGAAGCCACTGCTCCAAAACCGCCATAAAAAAGACAGACTACGGTTTGCAACTGCACATGGGGACAAAGCTTGTACTTTTTGGAGAAATGTTCTCTGGTATGATGGAACAAAAATAGAACTGTTTGGCCATGTTGGCCATCGTTATGTTTGGAGGAAAAAGGGGGAGGCTTGCAAGCCAATGAACACCATCCCAACCGTGAAGCACGGTGGTGGCAGCATCATGTTGGGGCGGCAGGATAGCCTAGTGGATAGAGTGTTGGACTAGTAACCAAAAGGTTCAAATCCCCAAGCTGACAAGGTACAAATCTGTTGTTCTGCCCCTGAACAGGCAGTTAACCCACTGTTCCTAGACCGTCATTGAAAATAAGAATTTGTTCTTAACTGACCTGCCTAGTTAAATAAAGGTAAAAAAAACATTTTTAAATGTTGTGGTGGTGCTTTGCTGCAGGAGATGCTGGTGCACTTCACAAAATAGATGGCTTCATGAGGAAGGGAAATGATGTGGATATATTGAAGCAACATCTCAAGACATCAGTCAGGAAGTTAAAGCTTGGTCACAAATGGGTCTTCCAAAAGGAAGCATACTTCCAAAGTTGTGGCAAAATGGCTTAAGGACAATAACGTCAAGGTATTGGAGTGGCCATCACAAAGCCCTGACCTCAATCCTATAGTAGATTTGTGGGCACAACTGGAAAAGTGTGTGCGAGCAAGGAGGCCTACAAACCTGACTCAGTTACACCAGACCTATTAGGAGGAATGGGCCAGAATTCACCCAACTGATTGTGGGAAGCTTGTGGAATGCTACCTGAAACGTTTGACTAAAGTTAAACAATCTAAAAGCAATGCTACCAAATACTAAATTGAGTGCATGTAAACTTCTGACTCACTGAGAATGTGATGAAAGAAATAAAAGCTGAAATAAATAATTATCTCTACTATTATTCTGACATTTCACATTCTTAAAATAAAGTGGTGCTCGTAACTGACCTAATACAAGGAATTTTTACTAGGATTAAATGTCAGGAATTGTGAAAAACTGAGTTTAAAAGTACTTGGCTAAGGTGTATGTAAACTTCTGACTTCAACTTTGTGAACCCTTTGGAATTACCTGGATTTCTGCATAAATTGAAAACATAATTGAAATATTTACAGTGTCGGTTGGGAAAAGTATGTGAACCCCTAGGCTAATGACTTCTCCAAAAGCTAATTGGAGTCAGCTAACCTGGAGTCCAATCAATGAGATGAGATTGGAGATGTTGGTTAGAGCTGCTTTGCCCTATATCTATTCACAAAAAGCACTTTCTGACCTTAGTTATCTTTGTTTTCTTTATTATTTTGGTTAGGTCAGGGTGTGACGAGGGTGGTATGTGTGTTTAGGGTTTTTTGTATTTCTGTCGGGTTTTCGTTTGTCTAGGTACATGTCGGTCTATGGTGGCCTGAATTGGTTCCCAATCAGAGGCAGCTGTTTATCGTTGTCTCTGATTGGGGATCCTATTTAGGTTGCCATTTTCCATTTTGGTTTTGTGGGTTATTGTCTATGTGTAGTTGCACGTCAGCACTCGTGTTTATAGCGGCACGTTCGTGTTGTTATTTTGTTAGTTTGTTTAAGTGTTCTTCATTTGAATTAAAAGTAGAATGTATTCATCTCACGCTGCGCCTTGGTCTCATCGTTATGACGAACGTGACAGCACTGTTGCTACTCTGCCAAGGAATGGCCATCCTGCAAAGATGACTGCAAGAGCACAATGCAGAATCCTCAATGAGGTTAAGAAGAATCCTAGAGTGTCAGATAGACTTACAGAAATCTAACATCTCTGTTGATGAGTCTATGATACGTAAAACACTAAACAAGAATGATGTTCATGGGAGGACACCACGGAAGAAGCCACTGCTGCCCCAAAAAAACATTGCTGCATGTCTGAAGTTTGCAAAAGTGCACCTGGATGTTCCACGGTGCAACTGGCAAAATATTCTGTGGACAGATTAAACTACAGTTGAGTTGTTTGGAAGGAACACACAAACCTGAGTGGAGAAAGAAAGGCACAGCACACCAACATCAAAACCTCATTCCAACTGTTTGGGGCTGCTTTGCTGCCTCAGGGCCTGGACAGCTTGCTATCATCGACGGGAAAATTAATTCCCAAGTTTATCAAGACATTTTACAGGAGAATGTTAGGCTATCTGTCCGTCAATTGAAGCTCAACAGAAGTTGGGTGCTGCAACAGGACAACGACCCAAAACACAGAAGTAAATCAACAACAGAATGGCTTCAACAGAAGAAAATACGCCTTCTGGAGTGGGCCAGTCAGAGTCCTGACCTTAACCCGATTGAGATGCTGTGACATGACCTCAAAAGAGCAGTTCACACCAGTCATCCCAAGAATATTGCTGAAATGAAACAGTTTTGTAAAGAGGAATTGTCTAAAATTCCTCCTGACCGTTGTGCAGGTCTGATACGCAACTACAGAAAACGTTTGGTTGAGGTTAATGCTGCCAAAGGAGGGTCAACCAATTATTAAATCCAAGAGTTAACATACTTTTTACACTCTGCACTGTTAATGTTTACATGGTGTGTTCGATAAAGACATGAACACATATAATTGTTTTTGTGTTATTAGTTTAAGCAGACTGTGTTTGTCTATTGCTGTGACCTAGATGAAGATCAGATCAAATTTCATGACCAATCAATGCAGAAATCCAGGTATTTCCAAAATGTTCACATACTTTTTCGTGCCACTGTACATTAAGTCATACTGTATGTAAGGCCAGGGGTATAACCAGGGGCTAGAGTTGTTCCTGGTCAAGACCGGGCCAGGACATACTCTGGTCCTGATATTAGTAGTGAATAGTGATGACAGTAGGCGCCAACTCATAGTGACTGCTGGGGTTAGTCTGTTTCATATCTTTAATGATATTCTGTGCAGTGAGTAGAAAGAGTTCAAACATGTTCATCACAGAGAGATGTGTTAGAACTAGAGTGGGCCACTGAGGAGGGTTCAGAACTAGGACGTGTTGTCAAGCTGACCTTGAAAGCCATGAACTTATGGTAAGGTTTGGGAGCCCATGCGTACACCTCCACAGCATTCTTCAAGGCAATCACCAGGAACTTAATCTTCTCATATCGAACTGAAATTGCATGTAACAAAGAACAGGGATTTTCAATGAGGATTAGGGATTTCTCTCATACTGGATACAGAACAAGATAAAGGCTTATTACACTACATCAGTCCGTAACACTAACGTGCCAGCGGTCTTGAGCTAATGATCATTAGACAATCTCAACAAAGAGGTTTTTGGTTGCATCCCAAATGGCACCTTATTCCCTATATAGTGCACTACTTTTGGGATGCAGCCCGACTGCAGTAGCAGCATGCCTCCGACTATGAGAAACAATACTGAGGGGAGTGCTGGGAAGGACAGTGTGTGTCTCACTATGACATCATATCCTTCCTGGGTTGGAGTCCCTGAGATGTCCTCACTCTGTCAACGCTGTAACTAACAGCAGGAAGAGTCACAGGAAAGAGAGGCTCACATTGCTGAGCTCAACACTGCACACTGACAGTCATTCACTCACAACCAGTTCACATGCACCCATTCTCTCTCTCCCTGTCCCTCTCTCTCTCTCTCTCTCACACACACACACGCACACGCACGCGCGCACACACACACACACACACACACACACCCCACCCACCCACCCACCCACCCACCCACCCACCCACCCACCCACCCACCCACCCACCCCTCTGGTGCTCTAATGGAGTCAGACACTGAGAGAATAGATACATTTTGAAATAGTTTTTTCTTGTCTTATACCCATTGCTTTCTGTATATCACAACACAAAGACCTTTGATAAGCAGCAATGTGTCAATGGTTTCAACATTGTTTGTACAGATCGCGAGGTTCTATCTGTGCAAAGCATAGTTCTGAGATATTGAGCATAACAGATTTCACATCACAGATCACATAACTGTTTTGTAGTGAATTCTTCTTTCATAAAGCCATTAAGTTCCTCCCTTAAAGGTACCTGAAGTGCAGAGTATCAAAATCCTGAGACATTTGTAAATCTGTTTTTTTAGGGGGGTACAATCGCAAATAGAACCTTATATGTCAATCTCAAAAATCGAACTTCACAGACATATGAAGAACCATCTAAATATCTATTATACAGTGCATTCGGAAAGTATTCAGACCCTTTCCCTTTCTCTACATTTTGTTACGTTACAGCCTTAGTCTAAAATGGATTGAATAACACATTTTCCTAATCAATTTACTCACAATACCCCATAACGATAAAGCGAAAATAGTTTTTTTGAAATGTTCGCAAATGTATATTAAAAAAATTGGAAATAACTAATTTACATAATTATTCAGACCCTTTGCTATGAGAATTTAAGCTCAGGTGCATCTAGTTTACATTGATCATCCTTGAGATGTTTCTACAACTTGATTGGAGTCAACCTGTGGTAAATTCAATTGATTGGACATGATTTGGAAAGGCACACACCTGTCTATATAAGGTCCCACAGTTGACAGTGCATATCAGAGCAAAAACCAAGCCATGAGGTCGAAGGAATTCTCTGAGCTCTGAGACATAATTGTGTAGAGGCACAGATCTGGGGAAGGGTACCAAAACTTTTCTGCAGTATTGAAGTACCCCAAGAACACTGGCCTCCATCATTCTTAAATGGAAGAAGTTTGGAACCACCAAGACTCTTCCTAGAGCTGGCCACCTGGCCAAACTGAACAATAGATGGAGATGGGCATTGGTCAGGTAGGTGACCTAGAACCTGATGGTCACTTTGACAGAGCTCCAGAGTTCCACTGTGGAGATCGGGGACCCTTCCAGAAGGACAACCAGCACCTAAAGGACTCTCAGACCATGAGAAACAATATTCTCTGGTCTGATGAAACCAAGATTGAACTCTTTGGCCTGAATGCCAAGCGTCACATCTTGAGGAAACCTGCCACCATCACTACGGTGAAGCATGGTTGTGGCAGCATCATGCTGTGGGGATGTTTTTCAGTGGCAGAGACTGGGAGACAAGTCAGGATCGAGGGAAATATGAAAGGAGCAAAGTACAGAAAGATCCTTTGATCCAGAGTGCTTAGGACCTCAGACTGGAAGGTTCACCTTTCAACAGGACAACGACACTAAGCCCACAGCCAAGACAACGTGCAGGAGTGGCTTCGGGACAAGTCTCTGAATGTCCTTGAGTGGCCCAGCCAGAGCCTGAACTTGAACCCAATCGAACCTCTCTGGAGATACCTTAAACAAGCTGTGCAGCAACACTCACCATCCAACCGGACAGAGCTTGAGAGGATCTGCAGAGAAGAATGGGAGAAACTCCTCAAATACAACAAAGGACTGAGTAAAGAGTCTGAATACTTACAGTATGTAAATGTGATATTTCAGTTCTTTTGTTTTCATACATTTGCAAAAATACCCCAAAATCTGGTTTAGTTTTTTTATTATGGGGTATTGCGCATAGATTGATGAAGAAAAAATACAATTTAATACATTTTAGAATAAGGCTGTAACGTAAGAAAACTTTGAAAAAGTCAAAGGGTCTGAATACTTTCTAAATGCACTGTATGTGAGTAACTCATTTTTGACAAAGATTTCAGATAAAACCTTATAGTCCCAAGATTTTGAGATGTTGGATCTTAATTTGATCACCCTGTTGCAGGAGATTATTTTCCTGCTGTAGTAAACTGGCTCAATTTGCTCTATCTTGGCCAGGTCACAATTGTATATGATAACTTGTTCTCAACTGTCCTACCTGGTTAAATAAAGACATTTAAAAAATAAAATGAAGATCTAACATCTGTATAAGCCTGCCATGCAATAAAATGTAAGATTGATCCAACAAATCAGTAGTGATGCTATCATGATCTAAGGCCAGGTAGTGTATACTCACCGACTTTGTAGTGCACACATCCTTCCAGGTCCCCTACAGAGGTCCAGCCCTGCCTCTTCTCCACCTCTGGGTCATTCCGAAGGATCTTGTTCCGCAGCCAAGACAGGTAGTACAACCTCAGCTTGTTCTTTTTACCTGACAAATGGGATAGTGATGGAGTTTAGAGGACGACAAAGTTGGCTGCAAAAGTAAGTGCAAAAAAAATTTGAAGACAAGACTATACCTACAGGGTGGCTGGTAGCCTAGTGGTTAGAGCGTTAGGCCAGTAACCGGAAGGTTGCTGGATCAAATCACTGAGCTTACAAGGTCAAAATCTGTCGTTCTGCCCCTGAGCAAGGCAGTTAACCCACTGTTCCCCGGTGCCGTGGATGTCGATTAAGGCAGCCCCCTGCACCTCTGATTCAGAGGGGTTGGGATAATGCGGAAGACACATTTTAGTTGGACAACTTTCCTATTTGGTGAGTGTGCCTATACGAGTGGCACTGTGGTATAAGGCACTGCATCTCAGTGCTATAGGCGTCATTACAGACCCTGGTTTGATTCCAGGCTGTATAACAACCAGCCATGATTGAGAGTCCCTTAGGGCAGCGCACAATTGGCCCAGCGTCGTTAGGGTTTGGCCGGGGAAGGTCGCCATTGTAAATAAGAATTTGTTCTTAACTGACTTGCCTAGTTTAATAAAGGTTAAATAAAAATAAATAAAACATCTGTGTGTGTCTATTTCTGTGTGCGTGAGAGCGTATATACGGTAATGTATATTCTTGTGTATGGTAGCACTACGCTAACTACCTGAGATGGTGATGAGCACGTTGAGGCCCTCCAGAACGTCCATCTGTTGGAAGCGTCTCCTGCTGATCAGAGAGTAGACCTTCCCCTGACCGCTCCTGTCCAGCAGCCACAGACCATTCTCTGTCCCCACCAGCAGGTTCACACCTGGACCAACACACCACTGTGTTAGTCTCAGCATCACAAGCCTCAGCCAGCATAGTACCTGTCCCAAATGGCACCCTATTCCCTGTATAGTGCACTACTTTTGACCAGAGTCCTATGTGACCTGATTATAAGAAGTGTACTATATAGGATATAGTACAATTTGAGACACAGGCATACTGTACTATACACAAAAGATGACCATTCTCAAATATACCTCTATTGCTCATATACTCTAGAACCATTGTAAGGTACAGCTATTATCATATTACTGCAATACCTATCCAATCCTGACAATAAGTGTCTAGCAGATTGGGTGTTAATCTCGTTTTTTTACTGCTGCTCTTTAATTACTTGTTACTTTTATTTCTTATTCTTATCCATATTTCTTTGAAACTGCATTGTTGGTTAGCGATTCGTAAGTAAGGAAAACACCAGTCTCAACGTGAACATTGAAGAGGCCAACTCCGGGATGCTGGCCTTCTATAAGTAGAGTTGCAAAGAAAAAGCCATATCTCAGACTGGCCAATAAAATGAAAGATTAAGATGTGCAAAAGAACACAGTCACTGGACAGAGGAACTCTGCCTAGAAGGCCAGCATACCGGAGTCGCCTCTTCACTGTTGACGTTGAGACTGGTGTTTTGCTGGTACTATTTAATGAAGCTGCCAGTTGAGGACTTGTGAGGTGTCTGTTTCTCAAACTAGACACTCTAATGTATTTGTCCTCTTGCTCAGTTGTGCCCCGGGACCTGCCACTCCTCTTTTTATTCTGGTTAGAGACAGTTTGCACTGTTCTGTGAAGGGAGTAGTACACAGCGTTGTATGAGATCTTCAGTTTCTTAGCAAATTTTTCATATGGAATAGCCTTTCTTCATCAACAAAAGAAAGTCCTTTGTTTCTGGCCATTTTGAGCCTGTAATTGAACCCACAAATGCTGATGCTCCAGATACTCAACTAATCTAAAGAAGTTTTATTGCTTCCTTAATCAGAACAACAGTTTTCAGCTGTGCTAACATAATTGCAAAAGGGTTTTCTAATGATCAATTAGCCTTTTAACTTGGATTAGCTAACACAACGTACCATTGGAACACAGAGTGATGGTTGCTGACAATGGGCCTCTGTATGCCTATGTAGATATTCCATTAAAAATCAGCCGCTTCCTGCTACAATAGTCCTTTACAACATTAACAATGTCTACACTGTACTTGTGATCAATTTTATGTTATTTTAATGGACAAAAAATTTGTTTTTCTTTCAAAAACAAGGACATTTCTAAGTGACCCCAAACTTGTGAACGATAGTATATAGAGTGGGGAGAACAAATATTTGACACACTGCCAATTTTGCAGGTTTTCCTACTTACAAAGCATGTAGAGGTCTGTAATTTTATCATAGGTACACTTCAACTGTGAGAAACGGAATCTAAAATCCAGAAAATCACATGGTATGATTTTAAGTAATTAATTTGCATAACATTCACACTGATAGGGGCTAGGCCTAAATCGGCAGTGTATCAAATACTTGAAATCCCCATTGTATGTAAAAAAAAAGCCGTAAAAAAACGAAAATATATTTGTCCTACGAAGAGGGGTGGTGGTGGAGGGGTTAGTAATAAAAATACAAATACATAAAAAAATGCTATTATAAAGGTGTGTATCTAGGGGATAGGGGCTAGGGGTCGACTGGGTGTTAAACTGCTGCTTACCCCAAAGGCCAGCACAGAGGATCTCGGTGTTGAACTTCTTCTTGTACTTGCGGATCTCGGGGGTATCACTCTGGGGTTTGATGTTGGTGGGGTTCACATTGACCACGGAGCCCTTTCTGTGGCCCTCTCTCCTGATTGGGTCCTGAATAGCAGGTGGCCTGCCACTGGCTGGAGGGGAAAAAAATGCAATAAGAACCAATATTGTAATTTAAAACCATGGCCTGTAATAGCCACATCTGGTATCTGATTTGATATTAAATATGTACAGGAGAAAACCATATATGACAGAATACCTTCCTTCTTATTTTACAGTACGCTAACATATAAACATATGTTGAAGGAAATTTATGTTAAAAACCTCTTGAAACTAGGGGGCACTATTTTCATTTTTGGAAAAATAACATTCCCAAAGTAAACGGGATATTTTGTCAGGACAAGATGCTAGAATATGCATATAATTGACAGCTTAGGATAGAAAACACTCTAAAGTTTCCAAAACTGTAATTGTCTGTGAGTATAACAGAACTGATATTGCAGGCGAAAGCCTGAGAAAAATCCAATCAGGAAGGGACTCGTATTTAGAAAGCTCTGCGTTCCTATGCGTCCCTATTGAGCAGTGAATGAGATATCAACCAGAGTCCCTTTTCTATGGCTTCCCTAATGTGTCTAGTGTCACAATACATAGTTTCAGGCTTTTATTTTGAAAAATGAGCCTGAACGACAACATTGCGTCAGTGGTCAGCTGGAGGCTCTCAGAGTGTTTTGTGCGTAAAAGACAAATGCGGCAATTGTTTCTCTCTTTCCTACTAAGAAGCCACCTGTCCCGGTTGATATATTATCGAATAGATATTTGAAAAATATAAAAAATGTTTGCCATGTTTCTGTCAATATTATGGATCTAATTTGGAATATTTTTCGGCGTTGTCGTGACCGCAGTTTCTGGTGGATTTCTCAACCAAACGTGAAGTACAAATGGAGGTGTTTCGGCTATAAAAATAATCTTTATGGGACAAAATGAACATTTGCTGTCTAACTAGGAGTCTCGTGAGTGAAACCATCCGAAGCTCATCAAAGGTAAACAATTTAATTTGATTGCTTTTCTGATTTTCGTGACCAAGCTGCCTGTTGCTAGCTAGGCATAATGCTATGCTAGGCTATCGATAAACTTACACAAATGCTTGTCTTGCTTTGGCTGTAAAGCATAATTTCAAAATCTGAGATGACAGGGTGATTAATAACAAAAGGCTAAGCTGTGTTTCAATATATTTCACTTGTGATTTCATGAATATGAATATTTTCTAGTAATATTTTTTGTCCGTTGCGTTATGCTAATTAGTGTCAGTTGATGACAATTCTCCCGGACACGGGAGAGGGAGTTCCAAAAGTTAAGATAGTCTTTTTTTATAGACCAAATCATCCTCTCTGCCACAACAAATTAATTCACTGGCCTTGTTATGAAAAAAAGCCATCATTGATGCATTTAATCACCATTGTATTTATCTCTTTGAAAGAACTTCTAAGCCTATTCACAATGGCATTGAGCTGGATGCTGATTGGGGAAACTTGCTGAATGATTAAAGAAATTATAGTCAAAGTTTTTATTTTAGGATATTTACTGAAAAATAAGTCCTGGATGCTTTGCTAGCAATAGACAACAAGAAATCCACAGGGGTCTGCTTAACTGCTCTATTTTAACAAACCTAACGCAATTACACAATGGTCAACCTAAGCGCTGGCGGTAGCGCTATAGGTTTGGGGTGGTGTCAGATATATTTTAGCTATTTTCACAACCACAATTATCAGGTCAGTTGCTGCCGTCGGCGTGAAAGGGCTGGGTTTTGATGAATAAACAAGTTGTGGGTGTGTCGAGGCTTGGCCCCTCACTGGTCAATCAGATCGTGCTCCATGGCAAAATATGTGGTTGCTTTAAGTTGTGTATTTAAGGACTTTTATGTTCTGCCTTGGAATCAACTCCAATTCCAATGTTAGTCCGTTATAGTTTGTTAAACAGCTTACAGAAACTAAATAACAAAATGTAGACCTATCCCATCTTTGCTAAATATGTTAACTGGAATCTATTTGCAGTCAACATTGTTTTAAGTAATTTCATGGCTTCAATGTGGAAATATACAGTGTGCATAACATTCACACTGATAGGGGCTAGGCCTACAGTAAATAGCATTATGGCTGAGCATGAATAATGAATTCATAAATCCATTACTGACAAGGCCTAAAAAGAGAGTAAATAATGCAAATAAAATTTTAAACAACTTGTTTTAAATAGGCTATGTCTAAATACACATACAGCCACTATAATCGTTTCCTGTGGGCATGTAATACTAAAACTACGCAGAATATGGAGGGTTTTACATACATCCAAACTTTCCAAGGTGAATAAGAGTACCTCTTCCCAGCTGCCCACTGCACTGAGACCAGGAACGACTGTCACCACTGATAATTGATCATTTCAATAAGCAATTCTCTACTGCCCGGCCATGCTTTCCACCTAGCGACCCCAACCCCGGTCAACAGCTCTGCACCCCCCGCAGCAACTGGCCCAAGCCCCAAGCCAGCTTCTCCTTCACCCAAATCCAGACAGCTGATATTCTGAAAGAGCTGCAAAATCTGGATCCCTAAAAATCAGTTGGGCTCCTCACTTCCTAAAATCATCCACCGCCATTGTTGCAACCCCTATTACTAGTCTGTTCAACCTCTCTTTCATATCGTCTGAGATTCCTGAAGATCGGAAAGCGGCCGTGGTCATCCCCCCTCTTCAAAGGGGGAAACACTCTAGACCCAAACTGTTACAGACCTATATCCATCCTGTCCTGCCTTTCTAAAGTCTTCGAAAGCCAAGTGAACAAATAGATAACTGACCATTTTGAATCCCACCGTTCCTTCGCCGCTATACAATCTGGTTTCCGAGCTGGTCACGGGTGCACCTCAGCCACGCTCAAGGTCCTAAACGATATCTTAACCGCCATCGATAAAAGACAGTACTGTGCAGCCGTCTTCATCGACCTGGCCAAGGCTTTCGACTCTGTCAATCACCGTATTCTTATCGGCAGACTCAACAGCCTTGGTTTCTCTAATGACTGCCTTGCCTGGTTCACTAACTACTTCTCAGATAGAGTTCAGTGTGTCAAATCAGAGGGCCTGTTGTCCGGACCTCTGGAAGTCTCTATGGGGGTACCACAGGGTTCAATTCTCAGGCAGACTCTTTTCTCCTCCAAACGAGCTTCAATGCCATACAACACTCCTTCCGTGGCCTCCAACTGCTCTGAAATGCTAGTAAAAGAAAATGCATGCTCTTCAACCGATTGCTGCCCGCACCCGCCCGCCTGACTAGCATTACTACTCTGGACGGTTCTGACTATGTGGACAACTATAAATACCTAGGTGTCTGGCTAGACTGTAAACTCTCCTTCCAGACTCACATTAAGCATCTCCAATCCAAAGTTAAATCTAGAATCGGCTTCCTATTTTGCAACAAATCCTCCTTCACTCATCCTGCCAAACTTACCCTAGTAAAACTGACTATCCTACCGATACTTGACTTTGACGATGTCATTTACAAATTAGCCTCCAAAATTCGACTCAGCAAATTGTATGCAGTCTATCACAGTGCCATCTGTTTTATCACCAACGCCCCATATACTACCCACCACTGTGACCTGTATGCTCTCATTGGCTGGTCCTTGCTACATATTCATCGCCAAACCCACTGGCTCTTTGCTAGGTATAGCTCCGCCTTATCTCAGCCCACTGGTAACCATAGGAACACCCACCCGTAGCACACGCTCCAGCAGGTATATTTCACTGGTCATCCCCAAAGCCAACACCTACATTGGCCGCCTTTCCTTCCAGGTCTCTGCTGCCAATGACTGGAACGAATTGCAAAATCACTGAAGTTGGAGACATAGTTGAAGTCAGAAGTTTACATACACCATAGCCAAATACATTTAAACTCAGTTTTTCACAATTCCTGACATTTAATCCAAGTAACAATTCCCTGTTTAAGGTCAGTTAGGACCACCACTTAATTTTAAGAATGTGAAATGTCAGAATAATAGTAGAGAGAATCATTTATTTTAGCTTTTATTTCTTTCATCACATACACTCAATTAGTATTTGGTAGCATTGCCTTTAAATTGTTTAGCTTGGGTCAAATGTTTGGGTAGCCTTCCTCCTGACAGAGCTGGTGTAACTGAGCCAGGTTTGTAGGCTTCCTTGCTCGCACACACCTTTTCAGTTCTGCCCACAAAATGTCTATAGGATTGAGGTCAGGGCTTTGTGATGGCCACTCCAATACCTTGACTTTGTTGTCCTTAAGTCATTTTGCCACAACTTTGGAATTATGCTTGGGGTCCATTTGGAAGACCCATTTGCAACCAAGCTTTACCTTCTTGACTGATGTCTTGAGATGTTGCTTCAATATATCCACATTTCAAAAGAAATCAGCCAAGACCTCAGAAAAAATTGTAGACCTCCACAAGTCTGGTTCATCCTTGGGAGCAATTTCCAAATGCCTGAAGGTACCACGTTCATCTGTACAAACAATAGTATGCAAGTATAAACACCATGAGACCACACAGCCGTCATACCGCTCAGGAAGGAGATGCGTTCTGTCTCTTAGAGATGAACGTACGTTGGTGTGAAAAGTGCAAATCAATCCCAGAACAACAGCAAAGGACCTTGTGAAGATGCTGGAGGAAACAGGTACAAAAGTATTTATATCCACAGTAAAACGAGTCCTATATTGACATAACATGAAAGGCCAATCCCATTAAAAATTTGTGGGCAGAACTGAAAAAGCTTGTGCGAGCAAGAAGGCCTACAACCTGACTCAGTTACACCAGCTCTGTCAGGAGGAATGGGCCAAAATTCACCCAACTTATTGTGGGAAGCTTGTGGAAGGCAACCCAAAATGTTTGACCCAAGTTAAATGTTTTAATGGCAATGCTACCAAATACTAATTGAGTGTATGTAAACTTCTGACTCACTGGGAATGTGATGAAAGAAATAAAAGCTGAAAGAAATAATTCTCTCTACTATTGTTATGACATTTCACACTCTTAAAATAAAGTGGTGATCCTAACCGACCAAAGACAGGGAATTTTTACTATTACTATTAAATGCCAGGAATTGTGAAAAACTGAGTTTAAATGTATTTGGCTAAAGTGTATGTAAACTTCCGACTTCAACTGTATCTATAGTACTAAATCCATGTGTATGTATAGTGTGTGTCACGAATCCCGCCGAAGATGGTGCCTCTTCCTGTTTGGGCGGCACTCGGCTGTCGTCGTCGCCGGCCTACAAGCTGCCATTGATTCCCTTTCCTTTTGTTTCTGTTAGTTGGGTCTAATTGGTTACACCTGTTTTGAGTGTAGTTTTGTTTGTAGGCTATTTAAGGGCACTAGGCCCGCTGGTTATTGTGCAGGCTTGTTCTCTGTTTTATGGTGTTGGTTGATTATTGTGATCTCTATTTTTCCGGACAGTTTTAGTCCTGTTTATTTGGACGGGTTGTTTCATGCGCCCTTGTGTTTTGCATGTCCATTTTTTTGCTGTCATTGGAATAAAAGATACACGTACAGAACTACCTGCTCCCTGCGCTTGACTCCTCCACCCACCAATCATAGAAGTCATAACAGTGTGTATGTTATCATGTGTCTGTGCCAATGTCTATGTTGCTTCACAGTCCCCACTGTTACATAAGGTGTTTTTTAATGTTTTTTTAAATCTAATTTTACTGCTTGCGTCAGTTACTTGATGTGGTCATGGCTCTATGTAGTACTGTGTGCCTCCCATAGTCTGTTCTGGAATGTGAAGAGACCTCTTGTGGCATGTCTTGTGGGGTGTCTGAGCTGTGTGCCAGTAATTTAGACAGACAGTTCGGTGAATTCAACATGTCAATACCTCTCATAAATAAAAGTAGTGATGAAGTCAATCTCTCCTCCACTTTCAGCCAGGAGAGATTGACATGCACATTATTAGTATTACTTCTTTGTGTACATCCAAGGGCCAGCCGTGCTGCCCTGTTCTGAGCCAATTGCAATTTTCCTAAGTCTCTTTTTGTGGCACCTGACCACACAACTGAACAGTAGTCAAGGTGCAACAAAACTAGGGCTTGTAGGACCTGCCTTGTTGATAGTGTTGTTAAGAAGGCAGAGTATCACTTTATTATAGACAGACTTCTCTCCATCTTAGCTATTACTGCATCAATATGTTTTGACCATGACAGTATACAATCTAGGGGTTACTCCAAGCAGTTTAGTCATCTAAATTCGCTCAATTTCCACATTATTTATTACAATATTTAGTTGACTTTTCGGGTTTAGTGAGTGTTTTGTTCCAAATATAATGCTTTTAGTTTTAGAAATATTTAGGGCTAACTTATTCCTTGCCACCCACTCTGAAACAAACAGCAGCTCTTTGTTGAATGTTGCAGTCATTTCAGTCACTGTAGTAGCTGACGTGTATCGTGTTGAGTCATCCACATACATAGACACTCTGGCTTTACTCAAAGTCAGTGGCATGTCATGTGTAAACATTTTTTTAAAGCAAGGGGCCTAAAACAGCTACCCTGGGGAATTCCTGATTCTAACTGGATTATATTTGAGAGGCTTCCATTAAAGGACACCCTCTGTGTTCTGTTAGACAAGTAACTCTTTATCCACATTATAGCAGGGGTGTAAAGCCATAACACAATAACACATACGTTTTTCCAGCAGCAGACTATGATCGATAATGTCAAAAGCTGCACTGAAGTCTAACAAGACATCCCCCACGCCTGTCAGGTGATTTAAAGTATTGAGTGGGGACTTATTTGTGGAGGAATGTAACTGTTTTTCTGGGGGATTTTATTTGTGCTTCCCATGACTGTGTTTTTGTATTTTAATGTTTATATATACTGAACAAAAATATATACGCAACATGCAACAATTTTCAAAGATTTTACTGAGTTACAGTTCATATAAGGAAATCAATCAATAAATGAATTGAGTCCTAATCTATGGATTTCACATGACTGAGCAGGGTCGCTGTCATGGGTGGGAGGGCATAAGCCCACCCACTTGGGAGCCAGGCCCAGCCAACCATAGAAGGGCTTTATTACAGACATAAGTCTCCTCAGTTTCATTAGCTGTCCAGTTTGCTGGTCTCAAACATCCCACAGGTGAAAAAGCTAGATGTTGAGGTCCTGGGCTGGCGTGGTTACACACGGTTTGCGGTTGTACGGCGGGTTGGACAGTCTGCCAAATTCTCTAAAACAATGTTGGAGGCAGCTTATGGTAGAGAGATTAACATTCAATTCTCTGACAACAGCTCTGGTGGACATTCCTGCAGTCCGCATGCCAATTGCACACTCCCTCAAAAATGGAGACATCTGTGGCATTGTGTTGTGTGACAAAACTGCACATTTTATAGTGGCCTTTTATTGTCTCCAACACAAGGTGCACCTGTGTAATTACCATGCTTTTTAATATGCCAGGTGGATGGATTCTCGTGACAAAGGAGAAATGCTCACTATCAGGAATGTAAACAAATTTGTTCACAGAATTGGAGAGAAATAAGCTTTTTGTGCATATGGAACATTTCTGGGAACTTTTATTTCATCTCATGAAACATGGGACCAACAATTTACATGTTGCGTTTATATTTTTGTAAACGTGATGATATGTCAGTTTGAATATTTAATACATTTGGAAAAACATCTAAAAACCTGTTTTTCCTTTGACATTATGCGATATTGTGTGTAGATTGATTAGGAAAAAAACTATTTAATACATTTTTGAATAAGGCTGTAATGTATCAAAATTTGGAAAAAGTCAAGGGGTCTGAATACTTTCCGAATGCACTGTGTGTATATGTGCATATATATGTTGTATATATACAGGGCACATTTGTAACAGAGACCTAGGTTTAGAGACCACCCTAGCAGTGATTTACTAGAATGTCTGAGGGGCAGTTCTTGTGTAGAGTGGTGTGTGTGTGGGTGGGTGTGTGTGTGTGTGTGTGTGCGTGTGCGTGTGTGTGTGTGTGTGTGCGTGTGCTGTGCGTGTGTGTGTGTTTTGTTTGTTGGCACTCACTGGGACTGTGGCCCACTGGGCTCTGAGGGGGAGAGATCTGCAGCAGCCTGGGGTCTATGAAGGGAGTGAAGGAGGAGGACGAGATGCTTTTTCCTGGAGGACAGTTTACAGGTTTCTGCAAATGCATCCAAAATCAGAATTCATATCAATAAAACAACATAAAAAAACAAATGTCAGATTTCCAGTAGATTTCACATCAATCTTGATGGAATTTCACATCTACAATAGCTAGGTTATATCCCCTTAGTGGAGAAAGATACATTATCATCAAATAAAAACCCATTGCTCCAAACCACTTCAGTCTATAAACTATTACTCTTAAACATTCCATGACCTTCTGGAGAAGTTATAGCCTACTAATAGACATTCAGCATACAGAGAGTTCATAGCTACATGTGAACTCACGTCAGAATGTGGTCCTTGTATGCTCGGAGACAGGGGGTAGATGACGTCATGTGGGCCGTGCTGCGCCATGGGCTCATGGGCCGGGCTCTTCTGCAGGAGATCAGGGAGAAGGTAATTCTCATTGCATTCTGATCCTATAGCAATGAGCCTGTGTAGTGGCTGGCCACTCTTAAGGCCTGATGCCACGCTGCTCTGCTAAGAGAAGAGACACAGCAAACAGCAGTATAATGCCTCGTTACTAATGCTTGCCTGCCTGTCTGACGTGAGTCATGTAACTCTGTATTTACAGTGTCACAGCAGCACTGTGTGGAGGAACAAAAAGAGTGTCATATGGCAGGTAGGCACTGTTTGGGTTTCCATGACACTAAGTGTCCAATGACAGTCAAGGCGTTGTTTGAAGTGAAGTGGGAGAGGTAAACAAGCATATCAAGCCCTGCTTACACCATACCAAGTGGCATTGCATTCATTACTGGAGGTGGAGGAGGCTCTGAGGGGGCTGTGGGAGAGTAGTATCATCAATGGAGGTGGAGGAGGCTCTGAGGGAGCTGTGGGGGAGCAGCATCAATGGAGGTGGCGGAGTCTCTGAGGGGGCTGTGGGAGAGCAGCATCAATGGAGGTGGCGGAGGCTCTGAGGGGGCTGTGGGAGAGTAGTATCATCAATGGAGTTGGCGGAGGCTCTGAGGGAGCTGTGGGAGAGCAGTATCATCAATGGAGGTGGAGGAGGCTCTGAGGGGACTGTGGGAGAGCAGCATCAATGGAGGTGGCGGAGGCTCTGAGGGGGCTGTGGGAGAGCAGCAACAATGGAGGTGGAGGAGGCTCTGAGGGGGCTGTGGGAGAGCAGCATCAATGGAGGTGGAGGAGGCTCTAAGGGGGCTGTGGGAGAGTAGTATCATCAATGGAGGTGGAGGAGGCTCTGAGGGAGCTGTGGGAGAGCAGCATCAATGGAGGTGGCGGAGGCTCTGAGGGGGCAGTGGGAGAGCAGCATCAATGGAGGTGGCGGAGGCTCTGAGGGGGCTGTGGGAGAGTAGTATCATCAATGGAGGTGGCGGAGGCTCTGAGGGGGCTGTGGGAGAGCAGCATCAATGGAGGTGGTGGAGGCTCTGAGGGGGCTGTGGGAGAGCAGCATCATCACTGGGCACTGCTCTGCTCCATGTACAGATGGAGGATATTAATTTGAGCCAGTTTACTAAAGCAGTAAAATAATCATGTGAACATGTGAACATTCATAGACATTTTTGTAGGGGCTTTAAATAATGGAAAATCAAGTCTGAAATTTCAAAGTGGAAATTACAGTCGTGGCCAAAAGTTTTGAGAATGACACAAATATTAATTTCCACAAAGTCTGCTGCTTCAATGTCTTTAGATATTTTTGTCAGATGTTACAATGGAATACTGAAGTATAATTACAAGCATTTCATAAGTGTCAAAGGCTTTTACTGACAAGTACATGAAGTTGATGCAAAGAGTCAATATTTGCGGTGTTGACCCTTCTTATTCAAGACCTCTGCAAACTGCCATGGCATGCTGTCAATTAACTTCTGGTCTACATCCTGACTGATGGCAGCCCATGCTTGCATAGTCAATGCTTGGAATTTGTAAGAATTTGTGGGTTGTTGTTTGTCCACCCGCCTCTTGAGGATTGACCACAAGTTCTCACTGGGATAAAGGTTTGGGGAGTTTCCTGGCCATGGACCCAAAATATCGATGTTTTGTTCCCCGAGCCACTAAGTTATCACTTTTGCCTTATGGCAAGGTGCTTCATCATGCTGGAAAAGGCATTGTTCGTCACCAAACTGTTCCTGGATGGTTGGGAGAAGTTGCTCTCGGAGGATGTGTTGGTACCATTCTTTATTCATGGCTGTGTTCTTCAGCAAAATTGTGAGTGAGCCTACTCCCTTGGCTGAGAAGCAACCCCACACACATGAATGGTCTCAGGATGCTTTACTGTTGGCATGACACAGGACTGATGGTTTCGCTCACCTTGTCTTCTCCGGACAAGCTTTTTTCCGGATGCCCTAAACAATCGGGAAGGGGATTCATCAGAGAGAAAATGACTTTACCCCAGTCCTCAGGAGTCCTTTTGCAGAATATTAGTTTGTCCCTGATGTTTTTCCTGGAGAGAAGAGGCTTCAGATGCACTCACACCTGCCTGTTGCCATTCCTGAGCAAGCTCTGTACTGGTGGTGCCCCAATCCCGCAGCTGAATCAACATTAGGAGACGGTCCTGGCGCTTGCTGGTCTTTCTTGGGGCCCTGAAGCCTTCACAACAACTGAACCGCTCTCCTTAAAGTTCTTGATGATCCGATAAATGGTTGATTTAGGTGCAATCTTACTGGCAGCAATATCCTTGCCTGTGAAGCCCTTTTTCTGCAAAGCAATGATGACGGCACGTGTTTCCTTGCAGGTAACCGTGGTTGACAGATGAAGAACAATGATTCCAAGCACCACCCTTCTTTTGAAGCTTCCAGTCTGTTATTCAAACTCAATCAGCATGACAAAGTGATCTCCAGCATTGACCTCGTCAACACTCACACCTGTGCTAACGAGAGAATCACTGACATGATGCCTTTTGTGGCAGGGCTGAAATTCAGTGGAAATGTTTTTTTGGGGATTCTGTTCATTTGCATGGCAAAGAGGGACTTTGCAATTAATTGCAATTCATCTGATCGCTATTCATAACATTCTGGAGTATATGCAAATTACCATCATACAAACTGAGGCAGCAGACTTGTGAAAATTAATATTTGTGTCATTCTCAAAACTTTTGGCCACGACTTTACAAACTTCAGAAGCCTTTTAAAATCTGAAATACAAAAGTTGTCCTGCAAAAGGGTGATCAAATTGGTTATTGGTAAGTAGCATCTGCTCCATATGTTAGTTAGTATGCACAAAGTGCCCTTTAATGTTTGTCATGAAAATAACCCATGTGGGACTGGTGACAACCCTGAGCTCAAGTGGCTCTGGGTGCACCCCAAATGACACTCTAATCCATATTTAGTGCACTACCTTTGACCCCCACAAATTAGCAGAGTTCATGGAAACCATGATGATGTGGCTGGTGACTCTTTGCTTCTTGAAAGTCCAATATCTTGAAAACTTGACTATTGAAATGCAAAACATTTTGGCACTGTATCAACATTGGACTAATGAAAAAAATACCAACGGATAGTTTTGAGTGGATTTTCACTTTAAGCAACCTATTACTCTGATATAATGAAGATGATACTGTAGTATGAACCTGAATCGACTGAAACTATTCATCTGTTTTCTAACTATATATCCATTAATTAAAGGCATTGAACATATTTATGTTCAATGTTGAGAGTTTGAGGAAGATTTGGTCTGAGTTTTCATCAAGTACAGAATTAATATCAGTGACAAGCGAGCTGTGTTGGTAAGGAAAGTAGCTGGCTGTGTTGGGAAGGAAAGCAGCTGGCTGTGTTGGTAAGGAAAGCAGCTGGCTGTGTTAGTAAGGTAAGCAGCTGGCTGTGTTGGGAAGGAAAGCAGCTAGCTTAGCTCTCAAAGTTAATAAGTGAGTACTTTTTCACTCCAAAATGTCCCAAAGAGGTCGTAGTGTATGAATGAGGTGTATGTATACCGGGGTCTGGTTAAGATTATGGTGGGGCTGCAGGACAATCCCATCAGGGGCTCCACGGAAGAACATTCCTTTCCCATTCAACGGAGACCTGGAGAAACAGACAACAGCAGTCAGAGAGCAGTGTTTTAATGGATAATGCTCTTGTTTTTTGCTCTACATGTTTTTTTAAGTATCAAATAAAATCAATGAATCAATAAATCAATCAAGGTGAACCCACCGGGTTTTCTCATCATCATCACTACTCCCAACTTCATCGCTAGAAGAGGAGTACTCTGTTGCCTTGACAAACGGACTGAGATTAGACGTAAGCCCAGAGAAGTGGCCGAAACCCTGAGAGAGAAACACAGAATCACATCAGAGATAGAACACCAGACATCAGGGATAGAACACCAGACATCAGAGATAGAACACCAGACATCATATAGAGAACACCAGACATCATATAGAGAACACCAGACATCATGGATAGAACATCAGACATCAGAGATAGAACACCAGACATCAGAGATAGAACACCAGACATCAGACTAGGAACACCAGACATCATAGTAGGAACACCAGACATCAGAGTAGGAACACCAGACATCAGAGTAGGAACACCAGACATCAGAGATAGGAACACCAGACATCATATAGAGAACACCAGACATCATGGATAGAACATCAGACATCATGGATAGAACACCAGACATCATGGATAGAACATCAGACATCATATAGAGAACACCAGACATCAGAGATAGAACACCAGACATCAGAGATAGAACACCAGACATCAGAGATAGAACATCAGACATCAGATATAGAACACCAGACATCAGAGTAGGAACACCATACATCATATAGAGAACACCTGACATCAGAGTAGGAACACCAGACATCATATAGAGAACACCAGACATCAGAGTAGGAACATCGGACATCATATAGAGAACACCAGACATCATATAAAGAACACCAGACATCATGGATAGAACACCAGACATCATATAAAGAACACCAGACATCATGGATAGAACACCAGACATGATATAGAGAACACTAGACATCATGGATAGAACACCAGACACCATGGATAGAACATCAGACATCATATAAAGAACAATAGACATCATATAGAGAACACCAGACATCATATAGAGAACACTATACATCATGGATAGAACACCAGACATCATATAGAGAACACCAGACATCATATAGAGAACACTAGACATCATGGATAGAACACCAGACATCATGGATAGAACACCAGACATCATATAAAGAACACCAGACATCATGGATAGAACAACAGACATCAGAGATAGAACACCAGACATCAGAGATAGAACACCAGACATCAGAGATAGAACACCAGACATCATGGATAGAACACCAGACATCAGAGATAGAACACCAGACATCAGAGATAGAACACCAGACATCAGAGTTCCTGAGACAGACAGTCAGACAGGCACGCAGACAGGCAGACAGGCAGACAGACAGGAAGGCAGGCAGACATGATTATGAAATAATACAGGACTGCTAATGCTAATCCAATACAGGAATAATTGTCAGTCCACATGAAGATGACAAGCAGGTATATGTTATTGAATAAAACACAATGACACCGTGTGTCCTTTGGAGGGAATCAGAGACAGGACAGGACAGGACAGGACACCTCTGCTTCCCGTCGGAATGACCGGGAATCTTAAATGGCATACTGTACCTCTAATCTCAAATCATTAGGCCTAGTCATAACATGCAATATTTAGTTTAGAACAGATAAGCAAGAATAATACACTATTTAGACGTAAAGTTGAGTCAGAGGAGGAATTACAGCATTCTTAGTTTTGATGAAAGCAAACACAGATGCGAGAGATGGTCATACGCATTCTCCTCATTCACATCCAGAGCTAATCGGATTCATCTGTTCCTTACAGTTTTGTTTTTCAAACCAGACAGTAACAAACAACAGTAACCGACATCTGACAAACGTAGAGATGAGACCAACATGATGGCCTTCAAGCTCGGTGACCAAGATGTAAAGTGTTACAGATGTCGGTATTTTCCAGAACCACAGGGCAACGGGAGCCAATAAAGAAAATAACAACTTGTCCCACGACAACAATTATGATAATCATGGCTGAAAACTACATTTTAAATCTGACGTATAATAGATGTGGAATAGTGTTGTAGATGCTAGGATGGTGACAGAAGATAGATACTTACATGTTGCTGAAGAAGGGTTCCAGGAGAATTCTCCTTAGACTTCTTGTACTGCTGAAGACGGCTCTGCAGCAGAGGGCTCTCCAGCTTGAAATAACCTGATAGAGTCAAAAGACATGTTTCAAATCTCCCATCTCACTATGTTGTACACTCTTGCTAAATATTACCAGAGCCATTCAGATACTGTAGTTAGCTTTGGTGGCTCATTATGGGAGCTTTCCTCAAACTATATAATGGATTAAAGTTGTCAGTTGCCCCAAGACCTCAGTATGCTGCGTTAATATGATGAGCAAGTCCAGATATGGAATAAGGCATCAGGATATATTGTAAGGGCTTCCTTGTTTTCCCACTGGATTACTCCGTGAAAGCGACAATGTAATGAACTTGTAAAAGACTATAAATGTCAAATTCATTATCATTATTATGTCTCTATTTGAGCTAATGCTCCATCTTCATGTACAGTATAAGATTCCTTTGGAATTTAACCATGACATGTTAGCACATTTATTTACCATATTCGTGAACTGCTTTCTTAAAATTCCTCAGACAAGTAATGGTGAAAAAGGGGAACTTTGAACACATTACCCAGTCTTTCTTTCCTTTTTTTCTTCTTATCCAAAATGCAGTTCTTTTGAGAGTCTACCCATTAATTGTACTGGTTTTCCACACACCCAATCTACGACAGGGCCTGTTGCTCACTAACACGCCCCCACCCACACGTTCTCACAAACTCCCACACACATACAACCTCACCCAATCTCCTTCCCACAAACCCTCACCCACCCACACTCCCTCACCCACCCACCCACACTCCCTCACGCACACTCCCTCTTTCACCAACACCCCCACACCCATACTCCCTCACCGACACCAAGTCACCCACACACCCTCACGTGAAACTTAAAGGCTCAATGTAGTCAAAAATGTTTCTGTGTTTTATATACAGTACAATTCAAAAGTTTGGACACATCTACTCATTTAAGGGTTTTTCATTATTTGTCCTCTTTCCTACATTGTAGAATAATAGTGAAGACATCAAAACTATGAAATAACACTTATGGAATCATGTAGTAACCAAAAAAGTGATAAACAAATATATATATTTTATATTTGAGATTCCTCAAAGTAGCCATCCTTTGCCTTGATGACAGCTTTGCACACTCTTGGCATTCTCTCAATCAGCTTCACGAGGTAGTCACCTGGAATGCATTTCAATTAACAGGTGTGACTTGTAAAAAGTATACAGAAGAAAGCCCTATTTGGTAAAGACCAAGTCCATATTATGGCAAGAACAGCTCAAATAAGCAGAGAAACGACAGTCCATCATTACTTTAAGACATGAAGGTCAGACAATGCGAAAATTTCAAGCTTTGAAAGTTTTCACGTGCAGTCGCAAAAACCATCAAGCGCTATGATGAAACTGGCTCCCATGAGGACCGCCACAGGAAAGGAAGACCCAGAGTTACCTCTGCTGCAGAGGATAAGTTCATTCGAGTTAACTGCACCTCAGATTGCAGCCCAAATAAATGCTTCACAGAGTTCAAGTAACAGACACTTCTCAACATCAACTTTTCAGAGGAGACTGCGTGAATCAGGCCTTCATGGTTGAATTGCTGCAAGGAAACCACTACTAAAGGACTACAATAAGAAGAAGAGACTTGATTGGGCCAAGAAACATGAGCAATGGATATTTGACTGGTGAAAATCTGTCCTTTGGTCTGATGAGTTCAAATTTGAGATTTTTGGTTCCAGCCGCCGTGTCATTGTGAGACCCATAGTTGGTGAACGGATGATCTCTGCATGTGTGGTTCCCACCGTGAAGCATGGAGAAGGAGGTGTGATGGTGTGGGGGTGCTTTGCAGTGACACGATCTGTGATTTATTTAGAATTCAAGGCTCACTTAACCAGCATGGATACCACAGAATTCTGCAGTGATACGCCAGTCCTTCTGGTTTGAGCTTAGTGGGAATTGTGGGAGAAAGATGTACATATAGGGAGGAACATAATACTGTAACACAAGAGAAAGATACACTTAGAGTGCATTTGCCATTCTGGTAAAATGCATTGTCTATTGTATAGGACAGGAGGCCAGAGTAAGGCCATGAGAGTATAGGACAGCTGAACATTAAAAACAGACCACACGACGAGGAGGAGACACATAGTCTGCTGATCCTAGATAACACACATACAAAAGAACGCATTAAGCTAAGTGCAGGGCCAAAGCATAGGCCTATAAAATAGAGGAATGTATAGTATTTTTAGTATAGCTGGACACGCTAAAAACAGAGGAGACACATAGTCTGCTGATCCTAGATAACACACATACAAAAGAACGCATTAAGCTAAGTGCAGGGACAAAGCAAGCCTACAAAGCAAGGGTCTTGCCACCATTATAATCTGACGAAAACCAGATATGGGCGTTATTGGGCGTGAACAAGCAGGAAGCCTGAACTAAAAAGATAATGGTAGGCAGAAGAATTAGGGAAGTATGTTTATCTGCATATGGGTTGGACCCATATGCTATATGTGTTTAAATACAGGAGCCGGGGCTCTGGGAAGCGGTGTGTGTTCCTCAGACCACTCCGGCTTGCTATACTTTTGTATTAAAAGCCTATTTGATTTCACAAGTTCTTGTAAGCATTATATTTGAACCGATTTTCCACGACAGAATATAATTTGTTTTTTTAACAGGACAATGACCCAACAAATCTCCAAGCTCTGCAAGGGCTATTTGACCAAGAAGAAGAGTGATGGAGTGCTGCATCAGATGACCTGGCCTCCACAATCACCCGATCTCAACACAATTGAGATGGTTTGGGATGAGTTGGACAGCAGAGTGAAGGAAAAGCAGCCAACGAGTGCTCAGCATATATGAGAACACCTTCAAGACTGAAAAGCATTCCAGGTGAAGCTGGCTAAGAGAATGCCAAGATTGTGCAAAGCTGTCATCAAGGCCGTCACAGGTTAGAGGTCATCATGGAGTGTTATCCCTGAAGGGCATCCTTTTGTTTCTAGCGTCCAGGTTTGGGATTATTGGGTTCACCTGGTTTAGGACTATTTAGGTTCCTCTATGGGACTGGGCCGGATGCTCAGGTCTCTTGTCTTGTTTTGTGTTGTACGCATATGCACTTGCTTTGTTGTTTTTCCTGTGAATACTTCAGTAAACATTCTGGATTTACCCTCACCTCTGCCTGCTGTGTTTCTCTGTGCCTGGGTCCGAGTTCGTACTAGAGTTATTGTCACAGTAGACCTGAGCCAAAAATGGACCCAGCAGAGATTTCTCCGTCATCCGAGGCACACTTCGAGCTCCACCACTTGTGGTCGGCTCTCACTCACCATGGAACTGTGATTGGTCGCCATGAGGCGCGGCTGAAGACATTGTCGGAGGATTTAGGAACTCTTGTGTTCACTCTGCCTACTGGACAGACAGAAGCAACGGTTGCTGCACCTGTGGTGGTTCCTAACCCTCCACTCTACCAGTTCATCATCTTCTTCCCCTTGGGAGCCTCATCTCCCGGCACTGGAGCACTATGAGGGGCATCCTGGGAGGTGTCGTGGGTTCCTGCACCAATGTTCGCTGGCCTTCGAGCTGCAGACATCAATGTTTCCCACCGAGCGTTCCAGAGTGGCATATGTCATCTTCTTGCTCTCAGGACGGGCTCTGGCCTGGGCCACGACCAGATGGGAGCAGCGATCAAACATTTGTTTCAATTGGCAAAGGTTCACCCAGAAGATGAGGGTTTTTGATCACCACATCAGTGGCAGGAATGCTGCTCAAAGACTCATTGCACTTTGGCAGGGCAGCTGGAGCGTAGAGGATTACAACATTGATTTTCGGACGCTCGCTGCTGAGAGCAGTTGGAATACAGAGGCACTTCACTCAGTATTTCTGAACGCGATTCTCAAGGATGAACTGGCTTCCCGGGACAACTCTGACACTCTAGAGGAGCTTATCGTTCTGGCCATCTGGATTGACAACCAGCTTCGGGAACGCCGTCATGAGAGGACGGAGGGATTCCGAGTTGGTTCCAGTGTTTCTAGCTCCGCTTCGGGAGGGGATTCTTCTTTGGGCCATTGCAGTATGCTGGGCCTGCTGGCCTAGTATCCCGATCTCAAGTCGGCTCTGGCTCCCCTTCATATCCTTCAGAGGAGCAATTGGGATGCACCAGACTTTCCTCTCTGGAGAGAAGGAGCAGGATTAACGAGCAACGTTGCCTTTACTGTGGACAGTCTTGACATTTCCGGGCCTCTTGTCCCGAACTGATGTGAGAATGGGATGACTCGTCAGTAAACTGGAGAATACTGGAGAGTCAGATACAGTCTCCAGCAGCCGACACGGCACGCACCTTGCTTCCGGCCAACCTGTGCTGGGACAATGGCAGTTGGACAATTCTGCTTTCATAGACTCTGGGGCTATCGGCTGTTTTCTGTATTGCACATTAGCTCGCCAACAGAGGCTGCCACTCATTAAGCTGGCCCCTCTGTTGTCGGTCACTGCGCTGGATGGTCAAACCATAGGGTCTGGGAAGGTGAAGCAACTCACCATGCCTATTCAGCTACAAGTTTTGGATGACCATGTGGAGCTTAACCAGTTTCATCTGGTGGACTGTCCTGAGCTTCCCCTGGTTCTTGGACATCCATGGCTTTCCACGCATAATCCTCAGATTGACTGAGATGGAATCCTTCATGCCAGTTCACCTGCCAGCAAATCTCCCCAGACCTTTCCGATCCTGATCATCTGGAGACTTCTGACTCTCCTCTGCCTCCGGCTGGGAGTGAGAAGCTTGATCTTTCCCACGTACCTCGGGATTACTGAGATTTGGGTCAGGCCTTCAGCAAACAAAGGGCCAGAAAACTACCTCCTCACAAGCCCTACGATCGTGCCATCAACCTTCTGCGTCCAGGCCAGATGTTCTGGCTGTCTCCTAGGGACCTGCCTCTACGCATGGAGTCTTGGAAGTTGGCACCCTGGTACGTTGGGCCATTCAAGATTCTACGGCGCATCAATCCAGTGGCCTACCATCTTCATCTTCCCCGGTCCATGATAGCTCATCCCACATCTCCAGACTCAAGCCTGTGGTATCAAGTCCTCTGGTTCCGGCCACTCGGCCTCCACCTCGGCCTTGCATGATAGTGGGACAGCCAGCCTACACGGTGGGATGCATCCTCTCCAGTCATCAGATCCGGCGGGGGACTCAGTATCTTGTGGACTGGGAGGAATACGGCCCTGAGGAACAGTCCTGGGTTCCGTCCCGGGACAGTTTGGACCCGGACTCATTCGGGACTTCCGCCGACGTCCAGCTACCCCTGGTGGGGTCCTGTCACAGGTTAGAGGTCATCATGGAGTGTTATCTGGGAGGGAGCCACTGGATGGTATTCTTATGTTTCTAGTGTCCAAGTGAGCCTGATTAGGACTATTTAGGTTCCTGTATGGAACTGAGCCGGTTGCTCAGGTCTCTTGTCTTGTTTTGTGTTGTACAAATGTGCACTTGCTTTTTGTTTTTCCTGTGAATACTTCAGTTAACATTCTGGATTTACCCTCATCTCTGCCTGCTGTGCTTCTCTGCACCTGATAACGTGTTAATGGTTACATTTTTAATGCTGTAGATTTGTTTGATGCCATTAACGCATTTGCGTAACTTCTTCGATATAGGGGGCACTCTTTTAATTTTTGGATGAAAAACGTTCCCGTTTTAAACAAGATATTTTGTCATGAAAAGATGCTCGACTATGCATATAATTGACAGCTTTGGAAAGAAAACACTCTGACGTTTCCAAAACTGCAAAGATATTGTCTGTGAGTGCCACAGAACTGAGGTTACAGAAAAAACCCAGATAAAAATACAATCAGGAAGTGCCACATTTTTTGAAACCGCCTCATGGCAATGACTCCTTATATGGCTGTGGAGGAGCTAGGAGTCAGCTTACCTTTTCCACGTTTTCCCCAAGGTATCTGCAGCATTGTGACGTATTTGTAGGCATATCATTGGAAGATTGACCCTAAGAGACTACATTTACCAGGTGGTCGCTTGGTGTCCTCCGTTTCAATTATTGCATAATCTCCAGCTGCAGTATTTTTCCGTTTTCTTCGGATGAGAAGCCAGCTGCCACCACTGATAGATTATTGAATAGATATGTGAAAAACACCTTGAGGATTGATTCTAAACAACGTTTGCCATGTTTCTGTCGATATTATGGAGCTAATTTGGAAAAAGGTTTGGCGTTGTAAGTGGCTGCATTTTCGTTTTTTTTTCTTAGCCAAACGTGATGAACAAAACGGAGCTATTACACAAATAATCTTTTTGGAAAAAATGAACATTTGCTATCTAACTGAGATTCCCGTCTTTGTTCTTCAAAGGTAAATGATTTTATTTGAATGCTTTTCTTGTTTTTGTGAAAATGTTGCCTGCTGAATGGTAGGCTTAATGCTATGCTAGGCTATCAATACTCTTACACAAATGCTTGTGTAGCTTTTGTTAAAGCATATTTTGAAAATCTGAGATGACAGTGTTGTTAACAAAAGGCTAAGCTTGTGTTTCAATGTATTTATTTAATTTCATTTGCGATTTTCATGAATAGGAAACGTTGCGTTATGGTAATGAGCTTGAGGCTATGATTACGCCCCCCGATACGGGATTGCCCGACGCTAGAGGTTAATTCAAGCCCTGGCAGACGATGTGCTAGCTAGCTACTTATATTAATGAATGATGGAGAATGCTAGTAAGGGCCTTTTAAATTGAAATTTCAAATCACTCCCAGATGGCTCTATGTGTAAAACCAAAGTAATTTGCATCTACTGCAAGGCAGAATTAGTTTATTACCGAAGTTATGGGGGGTTTTCGTTGTCATTTACAAGCAAAATATAATGTTGAGGCCGGCAATACAAGTAACGTTATTAGTAGCAATGGAGGACATCTTCGGCAGGCTAAGCTAGAAGAGTGTGCACGCGGGAGGCCTATAGACAAGCAGCAAGCTAACACAAGCATGGATAGCAACAGCTTGCAGGCCAGTCCACATTGTGGAGAACGAAGGCATGAGGGGTTATCATACGGATAGCGTCGAACGACTCAACGTATGAGTTATCCTCAAGAGCCACTGTCGTTACAAAAATACACTAGCTGTAATGAAAGCGTGAGGGCTACGAAAAAAGCAGAGGAGTTGAAACATACAACAGCTATTGCTCTCACGGGAGAACACTTGACTTCAGTCAGTAACCACAACTACCTTGGGGTTACTGCGCACCACATCAAAGAAAACTGGAAACTGCATTCACACGCTCTGGCCTTAATGAACCTCTTGGAACTACCCATCCCAGATCCGGGAGAAATGTCAGCAACTACACTAATTAGCATAGCGCAACGGTCAAATAGTCTTATTAGAAAATATTCATATTCATGAAATCACAAGTGAAATATAGCGAAACACAGCTTAGCCTTTTGTTAATCACCCTGTCATCTCAGATTTGGAAATGATGCTTTACAGCAATAGCAAGACAAGCGTTTGTGTAAGTTTATCGATAGCCTAGCATAGCATTATGTTGGTCACGAAAATCAGAAAAGCAAATCAGAAAAGCAATCAAATTAACAATTTTCCTTTGATGGTCTTCGGCTGTTTTCACTGACGAGACTCCCAGTTAGACAGCAAATGTTCCTTTTGTTCCATAAAGATTATTTTTATACCCAAAATACCTAAGTTTGTTTGTCATGTTATGTTCAGAAATTCACCAGAAATAGCGGTCACGACAACGCCGGAAAAAAAATCTAAATGATATCCATAATATCGACAGAAACATGGCAAACGTTTTTTATAATCAATCCTCAAGGTGTTTTTCAACTATCTATTCGATAATATATCAACCGGGACAGTTGGCTTTTCAGTAGGACCAGCAGGAAAAATGGCTACCTCTCTCTTTACGTAAGAATCACTCTGAGAGCCAACAGCTGGCCACTTACGCAATGTGGTCTTTTACGCTCATTCTTCAAAATAAAGGCGTGAAATTACGTCTAAAGGCTGTAGACACCTCAGGGAAGACGTAGAGAAAGGAATCTGGGTGATATCCCTTTAAATGGAGGATAGTTATGCAAAGGAACAGAAGGGTTTCAAAATAAGAGGCACTTCCTGATTGGATTTTCCTCAGGGTTTCGCCTGCAATATCAGTTCTGTTATACTCACAGACAATATTTTTACAGTTTTGGAAATGTTAGAGTGTTTTCTATTCTAAGATGTCAATTATATGCATAATCTAGCATCTGGTCCTGAGAAATAGGCCATTTACTTTGGGAATGTTATTTTTCCAAAAATAAAAATAGTGACCCCTAGCTTTAAGAGGGTTTAATGAAGACAGAAGAGAGACACAAATGCCGAAAAATTATTGGCCATTTCAAACACAGCCCACCAAATGCTGCAGACCTAGGACAACAGCAAGTTGCAAAATAAGGAGTCACAACTGTCTCGACCTCCACCGAAGGTGGCTCCTCTCCCTATTCAGGCGGTGCTCGGCGGTCGTCGTGGCTGGCCTACTCGCTGCCACCGATCCATTTTTCCTTTTCGTTTGTGTCTGTCTGTTTTTTTCTTTACGCTTGTGTCCTATTAGTTTATTTCGGTGGGTTTATTAATCTACGCTGCCTGCTATTCTTTGTGCGGGATTATTTACTGTTGTTGCTATGTTAGGGGTGCGTGTTTGCACCACGGGGTTTTCTTTCTCACGGTCGTTGTACCGTTTTGGAATGTAATTCGGAGTAGAGGTTTCTCCTCCTTGTTTTGCGTTTATTCCCCGTGTGTGGCGACTTCATTTGGGCATGTTCCTCCACCTGTTGTTGAGTTGGGGCTTCTAATAAACGATTGTGCTACTGGGACTTCCTTGCTCTCCTGCTCCTGACTCCTGCACCTCCCTCCTGGAATTCCACTCTGAAAATGGTAAAGCTTGCCCACCGAAACCAACAACAGAGATGCTCTGGCCCAACATAAAATGAACATCACCATGCCAACCACAGCTGAACTGGAGAAACTGGAGGCACTACTAGAGCCCTGCAGTTTATATTCTCTATCTCACTATGTGTGTTATAATAAGATATTGTGTGTGTAGGTGTGTGTGTGTGTGTGTGTGTGTGTGTGTGTGTGTGTGTGTGTGTGTGTGTGTGTGTGTGTGTGTGTGTGTGTGTGTGTGTGTGTGTGTGTGTGTGTGTGTGTGTGTGTGTGAGAGAGTGTGATTTTGAATAGGTTTTCATGCAGGTACTTGACTGAAATTCTGGGAGGAGAGAAGTACATTTCCTGCTCAGTGGTGTTGCCTGCTTTGTGTCATCTCCTTCGAGTGGTGGAGAGCTTGGATGATGACCATGCCATGGTAAGATTCAAGCTAACATTCACAACAGAACTGGAGACACACAATGAAAACACAAACCTCACATGGCTGAAGATCGACACAGCACTCGACCCAAGGTTTAAGGACCTGAAATGCCTTCCCAGAACTGAGCGGGGTGAGGTGTGGGCTTTGGTCAGCATCTTGCTGAAGGAAGAGAGGCCTGCACAGCAACCTGATAAAGCAACAGATTCAGAGCCAGCGATGAAGAAAGCTGCCCCTTTGTTGAGTTCTTCTGAGTTTGACTTTGATGAAGAGGAGGAGTCCATTGAGAAATGTTTGGAGCATTACGAAGCAGAGCCCATTATCAACATGGAGGACTGTCCACTACAGTGGTGGTCACAGCATGCAGGGGCACACACCAGGCTGGCCTGCAATAAACAAAGGTACCTGGCAACGCCTGCCACATCAGTACCTTGTGAGAGGTTGTTTTCACTCTCTGGGCATATCGTACAGAAGAAGAGAGCAGCTTTATCATCTGAAAATGTCAACAGGCTTGTTTGTCTTTGCAACTGGCTCAGTGAAAAGAAATAAGAGGAGGATTGAAGTGTATGGTCACAGGTTTATGTTCTGTAAAATTCATGACATTGTTGGACAAGTTTATGCTCTTTGTATCGACAGAGCTAATTGTTTTTTTTTCTTATAGACAACCCTCCAATCACTAATGGGGAGAACAATAATTTAGAATGGCTGAAGCTTTAACTGTGTGTGTGTGTGTGTGTGTGTGTGTGTGTGTGTGTGTGTGTGTGTGTGTGTGTGTGTGTGTGTGTGTGTGTGTGTGTGTGTGTGTGCGTGTGCGTGTGTGAAAGAGAATTTACGATGGAGCATTAGTGACCTACTGGGAGCATTAGTAAGTTACAGGACTTTTGTATTGATTAACATTGCTTAACTTGTTTATGGTGAATATGCCATTAAAAATATTGAAACAGAATATTTTTGTGTTTCTGTCCCTACATGCCTATAACGCAATACACATTTTTTTTTTTGTAAATATATTAGGGTTATCAAACGATTAAAATAATTAACTATAGAATTTAATGTGATTAATTGCGAAATTTGGTGCTAAATAAATTTTATTTTTTCAAAAAGCAAAGTATGGAAGATTGGAAGATGCAGACAATTACATTGATGGAAGCTACAATCTATCTGTAATATTAAAGCTGATCTACTCCCTAAAAAATGCTAAAATTCACAGCAAGCTACTTAATTGTTACCCAGAAATGATTTGATATTGAAATAAAAACACTTGCATTGGAGCTTTAAAACAATTGTTTAGTTTCAAAGTTAAACAGTAAGCCAGTGGCCCTGTGCATGGTCTCACTTTCAACTCACGAGGGAAAAACCCCTGACAGGATGTTTAGGTTTCAGTGACACATTTTCTGTGTATTGTGGTAATAGCCTGATTTGTAGACACCCAATGCGTTCACACAGGCTGTAGTTCACCATGCAGTAACACTATGCAGCTGATAGATCTACATATGTGCTATGTGAACCCATCTCTAGTGAATGGTTGAAGGAGAGAGAGAGAGACGAGAGAGAGTGATTGTTGAGGACACAGACCTGACTGGGAGCTGCTACTGGAGCTGCCATGAGAGGACATGGACTTCCTACCCTTTTCCGCAGGAGACTGAGGGGCCCCACTGGACAGCAGAGAAAGAGAGAGAAGAGTGAGAGAAAGAGAAGAGAAAGAGAAGAGTGAGAGAAAGTGAGAGAGAAAGAGAGAGAGCGGGAGAGGGAAAGAGAGAGAACAAGTGAGAGAGGCAGATGACAAGAATCAGGCACACACAATGTCATGCTCTATACTTCAAATGGTGTCTCAGAGATATATAATGTTCTGTCATGGGTCCTGTCAAAGCTGACTATGGATTATCCACCCTGTAACTGGTAGTACTGCTCACTGCCACTGAATGATGTGTGATGTGGTAACAAACGTACCTCAACCCTGTCCGGTGATGATTCATCAGCTCTTTGCAATATGATTTGGATGTTGTACGCTCCGGAACCTTCAAAAAGATAATTTTGACATGTGAGGGCACAGTATACAGTGGAGTAAAGTACTTAAGTACAAAAACTTGAAAGTACTACTGAATATGTTTTTTGGGGGTATCGGTACTTTACTTTTCATATTTTTATCAACTTTTACTTTTACTTCACTACATTCCTAAACAAAATGATGTACCTTTTACTCCTTACATTCTCCCTGACACCCAAAAGTACTCGTTACATTTTGAATGCTTAGCAGGACAGGAAAATGGTCTAATTCACACGCTCATCAAGAAAACATCCCTGATCATCCCTACTGCCTCTGATCTGGCGGACTCACTAAACACATGCTTTATTTGTAAATTATGTCTAAGCATTGGAGAGTGACCCTGGCTATCCATAAATGTACAAATAAATGACAAATGGTGCTTAATATAAGGAATTTGAAATTAATTAATACTTTTGATACTATATTTATATAGTAGTAGTATATATAGTAGTATATTTTAGCAACTACATTTACTTTTGATTTACGGTTGATTTCTACTCAAGTAGGATTTTACTAGGTGACTTTCACCTTTACTTGAGTCATTTTCTATTAAGGTATCTTTACTTTTACTCAAGTATGGCAATTACTTTTTCCACAACTGACAGTATATGTCTGACTACCTTGCACAAAGCATCACAACATTAGGACATATTAGGACATTCTAAAACACTGCATGCTCTGTGGGGACTCCAGAAATGTGTAACTGATCCTAACCGCCAACCTGGACTGTATCATGTACTATAGAGGATGCGGATACCAACTTTAGGAGAACACATGTGAAGAAGCCTGTGAAGCAGGCAATCGGGTCTTGTGTTCATTCTTTCTCAATGTGGTCCCCAACAGCTGTCAACATGTTCACCTTTTTCTCATGTCATATCATCACACAAGAGGAAAGGAAGACAACACCCATTGAAAGAGGAAATCATTCTGAAAATCCCCATCATACTCTCTTTAACTACTGACATCCCTTCAACAGGGCTTACTGGCAGCTGTATGTCCCTGAGTTTCTCACGTATGTTTTTACATTGATTTCTGTGATGAATGCAACAAGAAAACTTGTAAGCAATTAAAGCACATCAACTCCATATTCCCATATCAAGCAGTAACAAAACACTAGAGTGCTGTATCCTAAGGATACACATCTCTGCTTTTATTAGAGGAACTAGAGATATGTTTCTGGAAACAGAATATGTATCACACCGTTGAATTAGTTTGTTGTTAGTCCGGGGTGCCATAGGAAGCTTGAGGGCACTGCCACATTCCTCTTCCTTTATGTTGGCATGACTAACATCACCAAAAACAACAACTACAAACCTCCCTGAAAGATAACACACACATGGGGTTATACACATACACACATGGGGTCTCACCAGGCTCACACACACACAGACATACCACAGAAACCCAAACACAAATATACACACACATACTGTACAATACACTCACACACATGCATGGGCTGACTCATATCCTGCAGTCCCTGGTTATATCCATAAGGTGGGCGGATTAAGGTTAATTAAATATTGTGTGGGTGAAGGGCGGATGGGTGGTGGCCGTGTTGAAAAAAGAGAAAAAAATGCATTAAAAATCCATAAATGTATAATTATTGTGCAATTCATATCTATAGGCTACATGGAGGTTTTCCTGAATCTGACTTACCTCATTAAGATGCATAATGTGCTTTGCAGGCGTGGTTCCCTTGTGCACGCTGAATGCATTTAATTCAACCACTGAAAACCCTCCCACTTGCTGGCCAAAGATTTTCCATAGAGTTTACATTCAATAGGATTTTCAGTACATTTATGATAAACCATCCATTAAAACATGGATGTATATTTAATTAGACATTACTCAACAGACTCAATAGATTACATCGAGAGAACGGGTTCAGAATATAGGTATCAATGAAAGAAAGCCACCTATTCATCTCCGTTTCAGCACCAACTGGTAGATTTAAAAATACTCTTGATTTGTAGATTATTTAGGCACATTTTGGGGTTATGAAAATGTGTATGAATCATTAAAAAAACATGTTTGAGAGCTTTTACGCACAACATATAATAATGAATAAAAAATACAATGTATTGATTCATCCCGGAAGTTGTCATATTCAAGTTCAATCCATGAAATACTGCAAGGTTGAAAAAAGTGTAGAATAAAATAGTCCTATAAATCTACACTAATCCTCACTAATCATGGAACTGTATGAACTGTATGACAACAGTTTTATAATGATTTAAATAGGCCAAAATGTCCAAAATTATGAATGCTAGCGACCCTCATTAACTACATGGACCTGACAAAGGAAAGAAAGGTACAGTGCCTTGCGAAAGTATTCGCCCCCTTGAACTTTGCGACCTTTTGCCACATTTCAGGCTTCAAACATAAAGATATAAAACTGTATTTTTTTGTGAAGAATCAACAACAAGTGGGATACAATCATGAAGTGGAACGACATTTATTGGATATTTCAAACTTTTTTAACAAATCAAAAACTGAAAAATTGGGCGTGCAAAATTATTCAGCCCCTTTACTTTCAGTGCAGCAAACTCTCTCCAGAAGTTCAGTGAGGATCTCTGAATGATCCAATGTTGACCTAAATGACTAATGATGATAAATACAATCCACCTGTGTGTAATCAAGTCTCCGTATAAATGCACCTGCACTGTGATAGTCTCAGAGGTCCGTTAAAAGCGCAGAGAGCATCATGAAGAACAAGGAACACACCAGGCAGGTCCGAGATGCTGTTGTGAAGAAGTTTAAAGCTGGATTTGGATACAAAAAGATTTTCCAAGCTTTAAACATCCCAAGGAGCACTGTGCAAGCGATAATATTGAAATGGAAGGAGTATCAGACCACTGCAAATCTACCAAGACCTGGCCGTCCCTCTAAACTTTCAGCTCATACAAGGAGAAGACTGATCAGAGATGCAGCCAAGAGGCCCATGATCACTCTGGATGAACTGCAGAGATCTACAGCTGAGGTGGGAGACTCTGTCCATAGGACAACAATCAGTCGTATATTGCACAAATCTGGCCTTTATGGAAGAGTGGCAAGAAGAAAGCCATTTCTTAAAGATATCCATAAAAAGTGTTGTTTAAAGTTTGCCACAAGCCACCTGGGAGACACACCAAACATGTGGAAGAAGGTGCTCTGGTCAGATGAAACCAAAATTGAACTTTTTGGCAACAATGCAAAACGTTATGTTTGGCGTAAAAGCAACACAGCTCATCACCCTGACCACACCATCCCCACTGTCAAACATGGTGGTGGCAGCATCATGGTTTGGGCCTGCTTTTCTTCAGCAGGGACAGGGAAGATGGTTAAAATTGATGGGAAGATGGATGGAGCCAAATACAGGACCATTCTGGAAGAAAACCTGATGGAGTCTGCAAAAGACCTGAGACTGGGATGGAGATTTGTCTTCCAACAAGACAATGATCCAAAACATAAAGCAAAATCTACAATGGAATGGTTCAAAAATAAACATATCCAGGTGTTAGAATGGCCAAGTCAAAGTCCAGACCTGAATCCAATCAAGAATCTGTGGAAAGAACTGAAAACTGCTGCTCACAAATGCTCTCCATCCAACCTCACTGAGCTCGAGCTGTTTTGCAAGGAGGAATGGGAAAACATTTTAGTCTCTCGATGTGCAAAACTGATAGAGACATACCCCAAGTGACTTACAGCTGTAATCGCAGCAAAAGGTGGCGCTACAAAGTATTAACTTAAGGGGGCTGAATAATGTTGCATGCCCAATTTTTCAGTTTTTGATTTGTTAAAAAAGTTTGAAATATCCAATAAATGTCGTTCCACTTCATGATTGTGTCCCACTTGTTGTTGATTCTTCAGAAAAAAATACAGTTTTATATCTTTATGTTTGAAGCCTGAAATGTGGCAAAAGGTCGCAAAGTTCAAGGGGGCCGAATACTTTCACAAGGCACTGTAAATTAAATGGAATGATGCAAAATGTAGTCTACAAATTGAAGACAACTAACACCGAAGTGACAGTTAGAAATGTATTTGGGTATTACTGACGGTGACTCCCAATAGTGGCTAATATTTAACACGATACAAATTGTAAAATAAAACATGTTAAAACACTTACATTAACTCGGCAGGTTCCCAAGCTAGCACAGTGGATCTGGGCCAATTCAATTCAAATCAAATCAAATTTATTTATATAGCCCTTCGTACATCAGCTGATATCTCAAAGTGCTGTACAGAAACCCAGCCTAAAACCCCAAACAGCAAGCAATGCAGGTGTAGAAGCACGGTGGTTAGGAAAAACTCCCTAGAAAGGCCAAAACCTAGGAAGAAACCAGGCTATGTGGGGTGGCCAGTCCTCTTCTGGCTGTGCCGGGTAGAGATTATAACAGAACATGGCCAAGATGTTCAAATGTTCATAAATGACCAGCATGGTTGAATAATAATAAGACAGAACAGTTGAAACTGGAGCAGCAGCACGGCCAGGTGGACTGGGGACAGCAAGGAGTCATCATGTCAGGTAGTCCTGGGGCATGGTCCTAGGGCTCATTCCGGCTGAGAGTCGGGACACTTGGGTGAGAGTCAGACTCAGCCGAAGTCATGTGGCCTGAGTCTGGGTCGCCTTAGGCAGTATTACTTACGGCTAGGATGCGGGGATTGAGCTCGGGCCGATTCCGGTGTGAGTTATCTGGCCCAAATGTATTACTTGGGTCTTGGGCCGATTGGGGCTACTCTCTGGCAGATGGTTACACAGGCTGCTTTGTCACGCCCTGACCTTAGTTATCTTCGTTTTCTTTATTATTTTGGTTCGGTCAGGGTGTGACAAGGGTGGTATGTGTGTTTTTGTCTTGTCTAGAGTTTTTTGTATTTCTATGGGGTTTTGGTATGTCTCGGTATGTGTCGGTCTATGGTGGCCTGAATTGGTTCCCAATCAGACAGCTGTTTATCGTTGTCTCTGATTGGGGATCATATTTAGGTTGCCATTTTCCATTTTGGTTTTGTGGGTTATTGTCTATGTGTAGTTGCATGTCAGCACTCAGTTATTTATAGCGTCACATTCGTTTTGTTACGAAGTGTTCTTTGTTTGAATAAAAGAAGAATGTATTCCAATCACGCTACGCCTTGGTCTCCTCGTTATGGCGAACGTGAGAGAATAACCCACCAAACCAGGACCAAGCAGCGTGAAAAGGAGGAACAGCGCTTAATGGGGAAATGGACCTGGGAGGAGATATTAGATGGAGCAGGACCCTGGACACAGCCGGGGGAGTATCGCCGTCCTAAGGAGGAGTTAGAGGTAGTGAAAGCGGAATGGCGATACTACGAGGATAAATACCAGAGAATAGAGGAACGGTGACGATATGAAGGTACACGGCTAGCACGGAAGCCGGAGAGGCAGCCCCAATATTTTTTTGTAGACCTGAGCCTACTCCTCGCATTTGCAGGGCGAAAATAAACATCCAGCCAGGACGGGTTGTGTCAGCTCTACACTCCAGACCTCCAGTGCGCCTCCACAGTCCAGTATGTCCTGTGCCTGCTCCCCGCACTCGCCCTGAGGTGTGTGTCACCAGCCCAGTACCACCAGTGCCGACACCACGCACCAGGCTTCCAGTGCGCCTCCAGGGTCCAGTACGCCCTGTTCCTGCTCCTCGCACTCGCCCTGAGGTGTGTGTCTCCATCCCAGTACCACCAGTGCCGGCACCACGCACCAGGCCTATAGTGTGCCTTGGCATTCAAGTACGCCCTGTTCCTCCGCCCCGCACTCGTCCTGAGGTGCGTGTCCCCAGCCCGGTACCACCAGTTCTCGCACCAGGCCTCCAGTGCGCCTCCAGGGTCCAGTAAGCCCTGTTCCTGCTCCTCGCACTCGCCCTGGGGTGCGTGTCCCCAGCCCGGTACCACCAGTGCCGGCACCACGCACCAGGCCTACAGTGCGCCTCCGCAGTCCAGAGCATCCGGCGACAGTACCTAGTCCAGAGCGTCCGGCGACGGTCCCCAGCCCGGGGTCTCCAGCGACGGTCCCCAGTCCAGAACATCCGGCGACGAACCATGCAGTGAGTGTCCCCAGCCCGGGGCCTACGTCGAGGATCCACAGTCCAGAACCTTTTGTGGGTTATTGTCTGTGTAGTTGCGGGTTATTGTCTGTGCAGTTGCATGTCAGCACTCAGTTATTTATTGCTTCACATTCGTTTTGTTTTGTTACGAAGTGTTCTTTGTTTGAATAAAAGAAGAATGTATTCCAATCACGCTGCGCCTTGGTCTCCTCGTTATGACGAACGTGACATGCTTTATATAATTAACATTTCATTACTTATTTTTCCATATTGCTCATTGTTTCTGTGATCAAAAAATACAATTAACATTTCAATTAAACTCTTTAAGAGTCCTGTTTAAGTTGTATTCAAGTATTTTGATACTTTGCGCGAGGCCATTGATAAGCATTAAAAACTATGTGGCTGGAGTCTCCCGAGTGGCACAGCAGTCTAAGACACTGCATCGCAGTGCAAACTGCTTTGCTACAGATGCTAGTTTGAGACCCGTGGCAGCCATGGCCCAGCGTTAGAGGAGGGTTTGACCAGTCGGGATGTCCTTGTCCCAACGCACTGTAGCGTCTCCTGTGGCGGGCCAGGCACATGCACGCTGACCCAGTCACCAGGTGTGTGTTTCCTCTGACATTTTTCTTAAATGCATAAAATATATAATTAGTCATGTTTAAAATTACTAAATTGGATAATTTTGTAAACATTTATTTAAATTAGCATTGGGTGCTACCGGTAGACGGAAACCGCCTGATGTACTTGGGCCGATTCTGGGCAGTCATTCATTTGGATTCCGGGCCGAGTCCGATTCAATCAATTCCCGGCCCTCAGGAAGAGGGCCACTTCTGGGTCGATTCCTCATTGCTAGCTGGGTCGGCATTACAGAAGCCTATAATGTTATCCATGCAATTTATGAGGGCACACAATACAAATTCTGAATAATGTCACAGCTATTTATGGCTTACTTCACTGTGGAAATGGGACTGCAATACATGTCATGTGTGATATGATTTTCAATTTGTTTCCATGACTAGTTTCTACATCGTCTCCAGGGATGATAAGGGAAAATGATCTAAAACAAGTGTCATTTATATTTACAATTCATTTATCCAAATGGATTACTCATTTACCTAGCTCTTATCAAGTTGTAAATTACAGTGCATGGAGCATGCTGTTACTGTATATCGGAAAAAATAAAGTAGAGTATTTTCCTACTTGGAACCGGTATGTTTTCTAGACCTTATTCATGATTTCATCGAGTGTAAAGGTGGTGGAATTAAGTCAAGGTCAGAATACAGCGTATCTGTTGACACACCTCCGCCACACCTTCATTTATTAGATCTCCACCCCAAACAAATAGCAGGTGAATGTAATACTATTCTCATGCTTAAATTCAAGGTCAGAATAAGCATAGAGAGAGAAGCACATAAAAAGGGAATTTTACACACGTTTAACTCAGGTTGGAATTCCCCCCTTAGAGAAAGGCTGGGAAATGGAGAGTTGAAAATAAAGAGAAGGGAGGGCCAGAAAAGTAGTCTAGTGTTTGGGAAAGATTTGGTGAAGTGGTAAAAGAGGATGATAGCAGTGCTGGCTATGTTATGTGTGATGATTGTGAGGCACTACACACATTTGATAGTCAATTAGACTTCAATATGGAACTTCAATGGAACTGTACTGTTCAGATGGGTTAAATGGAATAGTAACTGAAATCTGGACACTGACTGTCGGTCTATAACCTCTCACATAGCCTAATATATTATTAACTCCTGCAGAATTAAGCATTACTTTCAGTACAATCAGTGGCGACCTGTCATTTTGGGCAGGTGGGGCTCCACATTTTTTTTTTTTTTGGGGGGGCTAGCCTGTTTTGCACGTTATTTTGGCATTAATATGTATTACATATTAGTTTGAAATCAATGTAATATATATTTATATATATCACTGAGTTAATAAAGCCACATACAAACATGGTCTCTTTTTTTGTTTTCTTGAGTAAGGCAGCTCCAAAATGCAGGTGTTTCAGCCGAGCTCAGTGATTTCTGTGGTGGTTGGGGCAAGCCAGCAGAAAATACAGAGCGTTGCACCATGATTGGCTCAGTGTTCTGTCACTCGTGGGGACACTACATCACCGCCAAGTCTAAGGGTAGACCTACATAATTCTAGCCTCTTGGGTGCTGCAATAGAGTTACATTAGAACTGTCCATCCAAGACAGCTCAAGGTCATTGGCCACAGATAAAATGACATCAAATCACGATATATGTACAGTAGCTTGATTTGACTGATCATGTCAACATCATACTTTCAAAATCTTAGCTAGCAGTCATCATCATGAATCAAGTCGACAATCTACTGGCAAATCCTTTTTAATCCTTGTCATATGAAGATAAATAATTACACACAGTTGACAAAATTAGCCCACAAAGGACCGCCGAGCCACCTTCCTGTTCAAGTGAGCACAGCACAACAACGAGTCCAAACATGTATTGTATGTTGCTGCATAAATTATGTAATATGCCAGGGAGATATGTGACTGTAGCTAAGAAAGTATTACTAATTGTATGTTGTGTAGTAAGATGTTAGTAGCCTTTCTGCCTCACAATAATAATTTGGTCAATTTACCCCTCTTAATTTAGCCTACTGTTCCGACTTGGTGGTGCACATGTAGCCTATAAGCTGATTTAGAGAAATGAAATCATTGAATATTGTAAGAGCTTTAATTGTCCACTTATATGCCCCCTTTATTTACCCTACGGTTCTGACTTGATGTACTGACTTTTATTCCCCAGGTTGTTGCTGCAAATGAGAACGTGTTCTCAGTCAACTTACCTGGTAAAATAACGGATAAACAGGGAGAACACTGTAAGAACGGTCCATGACTGAATACTGTCACTGTACATTTCAAAAGTGCTAAACAAATAATTATATTGACTACGTCCATCCTAGCTCGCTCATTAATGTCTTAATCGAAATTACGAATTACCTCTTATCCGCTCATCATCCCATTATGTCATAGTTTGTACATCTCAATTGTCATTTGAAATCTCATTTGTTTATGCAAGTCAGCCATATCAGCTATGTTTTTTTTAAAGGCAGTAAATGAGGCTGAAAGAACTGTTTCACTGCCAGACAAGGCTTCACTGATAGCCAGGTGTAGCAGTGGTAAGATGTTAGGACTCTGCTGTTGGGACAGCTTTATGTAGGCCCTAACAGTTTGTGGGCACTGTTTGTCAGCGTTATAGTGCAATTCATGTTTTGTTTAGTGCTGTGTTGTGTAGTGGCTTTTCTGGCATGCATCTCACTGAAATTGTTTTTTCCCCACCAAGATTTACATGCCAAAAGACTGTCTCTAAAGATGCCAAATTTATCAGCATCATAAAAGGTGACAGCATTTCAACCACAATGCATCCAAGTCTAATGTAAATCTTACCAAAAACATGTTGGGTCATTTTAACATCTTTTAATTTCCTTAAAACAGGTCAAACTGATGTAATTTGAAAATGTAGCAAGGAAAATTCTTTCCCCTTTTTTTGCCTATTGCATTCTCTCCCTGGTCCTAAACGTCTTTGCTGAGTGAGAGAAGCAGAGGTGAAAGAGGCAAGAGAAACAAACTTTATTGATGTCAATTAAATTGAACCATTCATTGTATTGATGTATGCCATAATTCTAATGAGCAGTTGTTTATTTAGACTAGGGCAACAAGTAATGAGAGAAGATACGCTGCATGTATTTAATTATAAACAAGTTGCTAACAAATAGCTAACAACAATGTCAGAAATTATAATCAGAAACAGGCCTATCTAAAAAGACCTGTCAAAAATAGTTCTGCCATCTCGGACTGTACTGCGTATTTTCATTTTTTTCGGGTTAGAGAAAAGATAATTTGCCCTTATTAAACTCGGCAGATAATTTTCCACCAATGGATGTCGATTTAACTCGTTTGACTGCTATGATAAAGCAATAAGGCACAAGGGGGTATGGTATATGGTCAATATACCACAGGGTTGTTCTTAAGCACTACACAATGCGAACTGCTTGGATACAACTTTTACAGATGCACAATCGAGAGCATCCTGGCGGGCTGTATCACAGCCTGGTACGGCAACTGCACTGCCCCCAACCGCAAGGCTCTCCAAGGGGTGGTGTGGTCTGCACAATGCATCAACGGGTGCAAACTACCTGCCCTCCATGACACCTACAGCACTCGATGTCATAGGAAGGCTAAAAGGATCATCAAGGACAACCACCCGAGCCCTTGCCTGTTCACACCGCTACCATCCGGAAGGCTAGGTCAGTACAGGTGCATCAAAGCTGGGACCGAGAGACTGTAAAACAGCTTCTATCTCAAGGCCATCAGACTGCTAAACAGCCATCACTAACTCAGAGAGGCTGCTGCCTACATTGAGACTCAATCACTGTCCACTTTAATAAATGGATCACCAGTTACTTCATACAATGCACTCTAAATAATGCCACTTTAATAATGTTTACATATCTTACATCATTCATATCACATGTGTGTGTGTATACTGTATTTTATACCATCTATTGCAACTTGCCTATGCCGCTTGGCCATCGCTCATCCATATACTTAAATGTACATATTCTCATTCACCCCTTTAGATTTGTGTGTATTAGATAGTTGTTGGGGAATTGTTTGATTACTTGTTAGATATTACTGCACTGTCGGAACTAGAAGCACAAGCATTTCGCTACATTCGCATTAACATCTTCTAACCATGTGTATGTGACAAATCAAATTTGATTTGCTATTATAAACTGGTTACCAACGTAATTATAACATTAAAAATTAATATTTTGTTACAGATTAATAATATGTATAGGAACTGAATATTCTTGTCAACAACAGCAAGTGTTAATAAAAAATAAAGTTTTTACCCTGTAGCCTAATCTGACTACTGTTACCATCAATCTAATGTGTTGTAACAACTGATCTGCAATTTCGATAGAACATTGATAACTTCCGATTTAATTAACTAAACATGTCCATTAATAATTGCATAAAACACAAATCTGCAAATTGTGGCATAAATTGATTTGCTATGACTCCAGTGATATCGTCATTTACACATATTGATTCTATCAAATGGTAGCCTACAATGGCATATACATTAATAGGCTACTCGATGGCCAACAGAGGCAAATATATAATTCTCCACAATTAGCCTAATGTCAGTTTCATTGAGGACTTTCCCCCATAAAAAGAATCACGTGAGGGAGTTCCATAACTTCCATTTACCATTTCCACCTGGGCAGCCCCAGAGACCCAAGAACTGAGCATGCATAAACCACCCTGCTTGATACCGTTTCCTTTAAGCAGTCAACAATAGAACGCAGGTTAAACCACCTCCGAGCAGATTTATGTATTGCGCTCTAGTGCGCCCAAAGTCGTTTTCCAGTGCTTTGTCTGCATTATTTATTGATTTGTATCAGTTCTAGTGTATTAATATGTTTTAAGGAAAAGGGTTTGGAAATAGGTGTCTCCATGATGACAATCTAAATAGCCTACCTACAACTGGTAATAAGTTGTCACAACGTGTGCACCTGCTGCTCTCGCTCCTCTCGCTCACGTGACTCAGCCAATCACTGCCTGACAGTCAGCAGCAGGTCACAGTCAAATATATCTTTTTATGAGAAATGGCATGGCGGCAGCGGTGCAGATTAGCCCAAAAACCTACAACCATCGACCAATACATTTTCACCAGATACATCGTAGCCCAATTTAACAGGGAAACCGAGGACATGGCAACACTGGGTGAGAGAAGTAGTGGTACGTGGGTAAAATCACTAAGGAAGCCAAGCCAGTAAAACAGCCATATTACAACCTTCATTCAGTATGTTGTGATAATTGCGTTGTTTGCTCTATAACCACTTGTTCATACGCCATCGTGATATACAATAAGGCCGGACAACAAAAAGACAAAAGTCACACAGTGGCAGAATAAATTCAACAACACATACATTTGTTTCATCACAAAACCGGAGAGTAACATCTGTCCATTGAAGTCCACAAAAAAAATATTGCATGTACAAATAGTTATGACCTGCAGTATGGTCAAGCAAGTTAATGTTTTCAACAGTTTACTAAACAACTACTGATATAGACCCATGGAGTTACCACAGGTCAGAACAAAGACAACAGGAGCCCTGTCTCCGCTATTCCAGCATCATTTAAACATTCTCAAATCAAAAAGGCTATATATGCTCAGTTTAATACACCGAAAACAAATTTAAAGACACCAAAAACTATTTACTGCAATCACTGTTTGCGAAATGTAATGTGGCTGTCCATGGGACTGATTTGTGTGTGTGTGTGTGTGTGTGTGTGTGTGTGCAAGTAAAACTAAAAACGTTGACTCACCCTACTTGTAAACTAGTTGAATGCCAATGCCATCCTCCTCTCTTTCATGTTGGCAAGAACAGTCTATGGCTTTGTCATACACTTTCAGTTTTGTTGTCGTAGGCTACCTATGCATGCTTGCTAGCCTAACTTCCTCACATGAGCAACAACGAACCAGCTAAGTTAGCTAGCTAGTTAATGTGAATGTACTAGGCTACATCTAGGCTACATTGAACATCAAACGTCTCAGGCCAGGGGCACAACATATTAATTTATGGTTAGATCAGAATTGCTGTTATAATCATTGGTCTGTACAGAGAATTAAAATCAAAACCACATGTCCAAATCACCATCTCCATCCACTGCTTAGGAAAGAGCCAATTTAGCAAGCTAGCTACTGCTTAACATGGTGTGAAGCAAAATCCAAACTTGTCTCTCTTGGGGAACGTTTTGATGCACCTGAACAACCAACAGTTGAGCTCAGCTCAGCTCAACGCTGATGGGCTAATTCTTTTATGTATTTTTTTTAAAATCAAAGTAGGCCAAATGCTTGCTGGCATCAATCAAATGCTACGGCAGCAACATGTTATACTTTTTTGGTCCTAACACCATCAGATACATGGACTAGAAATACTGAGACAGAGGGGAGCTGTTTCCCTCGCTCCAATGATTTTTCTGGTGAGATTCAACCACTTGCGAACTGACAGAAAATTATGAAAACACAGAGAGAGACGAAAGATACATTATTTTATAATATTTGGGGAAGCCTGGCTTGCCTTGACATCCATGAATACACAACACTGAGTGCAGGTGAACAAACAGCTGACCCGCGCATCAATAACACACACGCACGCACGCACACACACACACACCCCCCCCACACACACACACCACACAAATACAGACACACACCACTCAGATCCAAATATACACCACACATACAGAACACTGTATGGTACTGTATACAGACAGACAGACAGACAGACAGACAGACAGACAGACAGACAGACAGACAGACAGACAGACAGACAGACCATATACCTCACAGATATAGTGTTGTACATGCACACAAACGGAAGACAGACAGACAGACAGACAGTCCATATACCTCACAGATATAGTGTTGTACATGCACACAACCGGAAGACAGACAGATAGACAGACAGACAATAACCTTTAGTTACACCTGACGTGAGATTCATTAAGTCTGACCAACCTTTGGTGGGTGCTCCACAGAGCTTGGGAAGTCCCAGAAGACATCATCAAACGTAGGAGACATGGGAGTGGTGGCCATGTCAGACATAGAGCTGCTGTGAAGGGTGTCTCGACTGGAGCCAAGATTGGCATTCTGAAATGGAGACTTAGTTTAGTTCAGGCCATTTATTTTTGGATACGTACAGCTCTGGGTTAGATCACTTTATTTAGTGACACATTGGTCGCCTCCCAAGTGCCACTGTATTCCCTGTATAGTGCATTACATGCAATCATATGGGCCCTGGTTAAAAGTTTAATATAAAGGTAATAAGGTACTATCTGGGAGAGAGCCTCTGAGTACTGTAGGTACTACAGACAAGATTGGGAATATGAATGATGAAGTAGTAGCAGTAGTTGTTGCACAGATAGAACAATGAGTCAGATATTTAACCAGATGTATAAATGTGAAGCATTCAGTTGGTGTTTCCACTCACTACCAAATATGGTGAGGAAAGGAAGCCCAGTGGACGGCAGTGGGAGAAAATGGAGTGAGATGGATTTTGGCCGACATTCTGCTAATTTTCTCATCGATGAAACATTTGATCTCCATACAGTTTACTTTACTGTTTCCAAAATTAGAATCTGTAACAAACAGAGTGGAATGCATTTTGTAGACTTTAGCCTTTGCCAGTTTAGAAAAATTACATTTAGAAGGATTGCAAAGGCGAATTGAATTATAGCACATGCGCACCTCACAGAGTAGGTGTTCCTTAACCAAAATATGCAAATAAATGCTAGAACGTGCCAGTAGGATCTCACTAGCTCGTGCTTGGCTCTACCCACTATGATTTGCTCCCATTGGAAACGACAGGCTCTGGTCTATCTTGGGTTAGTTATGAAAATATTTAGTTGTAGGGTTCTGGGTAATG